>NC_085090.1:7883317-7905817 GCF_963422355.1 Corticium candelabrum
GTAGATTGTATGCAACAATTTCAATAAATATTCAGATAAAGGGTATTGTGTCTCATTTTGATTTCAGTCGCAAATTGAATTAGAGTCCATCCAAGTGAAACTTGGTTTTCCTAACACATTTGTTCTCTCTCAAAGCTTTGCAAGGCATCATCAGACCTTAAGTTAATTATTTTAATGACTATGCCCTCTAAAACTTGGTCTACTTTGCAAAACTCATGTCTGTACATGGTAATGTGATCCTTATCCATACATTTCTATCTACATTTTCCAGTGGGCTGTGTCCTTATCTAGCTGCTATTGTTACCTTGATGGATGCGTGAACTCACCCCAGAAGTGAAAGAAAATGTTGATTGGATTGTTTTTCAAACACTTAATTCTTTCATGTTCTATCACAGCTCTACTGCATAGTAGGGCATTCATACTGACAATCATGTAGCGTTATTTCTTACTTAGCGTAGTCTTCTTTCACATCTATGTTACCTATGAATTAAAGGTTCTACTTATTATACAGAACCAGTGACTTTGCTATGTGCATTATTTTCGTCCGTAATTATTTTCAAGTGTCCTTGAGTCAATGCTACAGTGTGAACGCACTTTAGTGGTAGTAGATCCTCCACCAAATTTAAATTGTAAGCATCCAGTTTTGGCATTCAGTCATCTGCAATGTACAATATGCCTTACATTGCATGCACATTTTTATGTTAATTTAGTGTTTATCATATGGTGTTTAATTAATTAATTATGGATTTAGGTGAAGTTGATTGTAAAGCAAGTCAAACAAAACTACAGCTTATTGATCATTTGTTTCTAGGTTATTGCATCATTGACGTTGAGATGACAAAACGAGATCATTTTGATGTGCTGATTGTTTGTCCTCGGGAGTCAGAGCTGCAGGCTGCACGTCACGTGTTTGAACACGAAACAAAGAGCAAGTTTGAAGGAGCTCACACTAATCTCCCTTACAACCTTCGTTTGTGTCGTGGATGGAATGATTTGCCTTTGAATGTTGCCATGGTAGCTCAGGTGGAGTGTGGTGGTATTGAGAGTATGAAGCTTGTTGCTGACTTGGCAAAACATTTTTCTGTTGGTTTGATTGCAATGACGGGCATTTGTGCTGGAGAAGAAGACAGAAAGAGAGGAATAGAATATGGGACAGTTGTGGTGGCAAAGAGAACAACAACAGAATGTGGAGGGTTAGAGAAGGAAGATGGAACAGTTCAATCTTGTGCACGTTACATAGAAGTGAGCAAAATGCTTGCTCCAGCTCTGAATGAAGTTGTTGAGACAAGAGAAAATGACAAGTGGTCATCGTATGTTCCTGCTAAATTGTATCGTGCCAGTCCACGATATGTAAAGGAGCTGCTGCTTCAGTGTGTTTTAGACAATGAAGAAATCAAGGAGAAGAAGGATTGTGCAGGCATTAAGAAAAAGGAGCTTTTTGTAGGCATCAAAAAGAAAATGCTTCTTGCAATTATGGAAAGTAAACTTTTAGGCCTTACTAAACATGACGTCATCGAAGTTTTAGAGAAAACGGAGAAAGAGCATGAGCCATTAGTGTATGCAGAAGGGAAGCTACAGGAATACAAGTCAACTGAAGCAGGAGAGTTCTATGCTAATAAGGAGGTCGAATTTCTACATGAAAACAGAAGTTTTACAGTTGTATCTGGATCAATAGGATCAGTCTCGATGGACACTGAAAGACTTGACAGAGAAATGACAGAACTGAAACAACGAATGGGAGATCACGACATCAAAGCTATTGATAAAGAAGCTCATTCATTCATGGAACAAGCGACAGACAGTTTCAGTCCTGGATTAGCTGTTGTGATGAAGGGAATATCTGACTACGGAACTGAGAGCAGCAAACTGATGTATTATGAAGCTTATGCTGCTGCCACTCCAGCTGCATTTCTGAGACATTTCATCACTGAAAAGAAGTCTGTGATAAGTACGTGATGTTGAGAACGATATGCAGGCAGTTATGTGAAAATATATTTTATTTGCTTTATTGTTTGTAGGTTGTGGGTCATTGAAGGCTCAGTTGTTTGATTTGTGTGACATTGTGGGTGACAAGTGGCGTGATTTGTCTGATCGTCTCAACATGAGCAGATATGATGTTGAGATGATAGAACTGGAGGTTCATACAAAGAAGGAACGAGCATTTATGATGCTATGCAAATGGCAGTCGATGGTAGGAGACAATGCAACTGTAGAGAAGGTAAAAGCTGAACTAAAAGAGATTGAAGAGCAGAAGAAGGAAGAAGCCATTGCAAGTAAGAGACTATAATGTTGTGATGTTGGTGTTGTAGATTTGTATTTTATATTCATGTTTTCAAGCAGCTTTACAAAGTCTAGAATAGTCTGATTTTGTTATATTTTACTGGAAGCTTATATTGGATGTAGTTGTGTTATATTATCTTATTTATATTGTTTGCTGATTGTTGAGCTGAGACAACTTTACTAACAATTGTAAAATATAAATCACACCAATATTTGCACCATTAACGTGTGATCTCTTACTTGTGTGTTAGGTATAGTGTTTCCCAATGAGCTAATAGACGAAAAGCAATTTTGTGGTCGCCATAAAGAGTTGACAATTTTGTCTAACACAATGTGGGGAGAAAAGGCTCCACAAGTGTCTACGTCATTGCAATTCTGCTGTGTGGTGTGTTTACATGTCAGTGTCAATGAAACATTTGATATCAACCGATTGTTTTGTGTATTGCATTTAGGTGATCAAAGGAATGGGCGGAGTGGGGAAGTCATCTTTGGCAGCCAAATATGCATTTGAATGTAAACATCTGTATAGTGATGGAGTGCTGTATTTCAATGCAGAATCATGGGCAACACTGACAAACTCAGTCATACACAATGTAAACACATTGACTCACATTACTGGTAGTTTTGTGTTAACAATGAGCACATTGTCTATTTGCAGCTCACAGTTTTGTCTTTAAGTTCTCCTTCTGTTTCACGTTCTCGAAGTCGATTTGATGAGCTAAAGAGCAATCCATTAGAAGACAACAATGCAGTGCTGCTTAACCACATTTCCAAGCTTCCTAAGATGTTGCTGGTGTATGATGGTGCAGATGATCTCTCTTTTCTGCCTAGAATTCTTCCTCGTTCAACTGCTGGTGTCCATGTATTGATCACAACTCGATGTGATGATTGTTCTGTGTTACAGAAATCAATAAATCATGTCATCTCTCTTGGTTGTTTGGAAGCGGAAGATGCCGTGGCAGCCGTAGCCATGTGGTCCGGTCGTCAACCGTCCAACAGTCAAGAAATAGCAGCAGCCACCAAATTGTCAGTTGAGCCTCCCATAGAAAAGCTACCAATTGCTCTTGCTCATGCAGGCACGTATATGCGAAAGGCACATCTAAGTTATGAGGAATATTACAAACGGTTGAAAAGAAATGAAGTTGAACTTGAGGGTTTCGCATTGGATCTTGACAAACTGTTGCATTACTTTAGAGCAAGTCGTCTACGTGAAGTGCTTATGGAAGCTGATGTAACTCAGCCTCCTGATTTGAAACGGTTGAGTGACAGGAATATTGATGAGTTGGATATAAGTGAACGTGACAAAAATGTTGTAAAAAATGTGAGAAATTTTATGATGTCTTCTAGTCATGCTCATCTGACATGGCAGATGGACATTGAGTTGGTTGCAAGAGAGAATGCCAAAGCGTTGTCTCTACTTGAATATGCATCATTTCTGTCTTCAAGAGACATTCCAGAGAAGCTCGTTCGTCCTCTTGTGTTTGGTGAATGTGCCAATTATGAATACAGTTTGTGTGTCTCAAGTTTGTCTTCACACAATTTAGTTGAATGGCACGAGACAGCAGAAGGTTACACTTTGAATATTCATCCATTGGTGCAGTCAACAGTGATGGAACGTGTCAAGCAGCAGCCAGATGAGATGGAACGTAAACTAACTGATGTTTGTAACAATATGAAGTCTCATATACCGCACAGTGAAATGGAGTTTAATTGTCTTCCAAGTGATGTACGAGTTCAACTATCTTCTCACTCGTATTCATTGGCTAAGCATGTATTGCTAGCTGATGTAGAAATACCAACTTGCTTGGATTTGGTTAGGTGTACGTGTGTGACTTTTTCACAGTTCCACCATCCTGACATATTGTACTATTTGTGTGAAAAATGGTACCACAAAGTGATGCAGTTGCACAGTTTTCCACATGAGGTCAAACGCAAGTGGCTCATAGAAGGTATAACTTCATCTTTACTTGTTGATTCAGATGTGTTGTGTATTGGTTATCACTTTGTGTTATTTAGCAACAAATCTTTTGATTTGGGCATATTTTCAAAACTTGAAATTTAAGGAAGCATTAGATTTGAGTCTGAAAAGCAAGAAGGTGATTGATGAGTTAAAACCAGATGAGAAGAAAGAAATATATGAACATCATAAATTTGGTAAGATAAGACATTTGATGATGTATTTATAGACCAGGAGTGCATCTGTATTGTTGAGAATTTCTGGATGAATTTGTTTGATGATGTCAATTTCAGTACTTTATAGTTGTTTGAAAACAATTAATTTAACAAAGTTAGAAAGTTTGTACAACAGAATATGATGTTGTGTGAAATACGTGACGTAATCCAGTGATTACAAATAGTATATGTAGTTTACACTAAAGAGATGATGGATAGTTTATTGACACATTTGAAGGTATGAAAACATTTTTTGATGCATTTTCCTAACTGAGAGCATTTGACTGAGACTCATTTATATTAATTAAGTTGAAAGGTAGGGGAAGGGGTCAGTTAATTCAGTTTTAGTAAGTTTATAAGTTGTTTGTCTTGATGACATTATATCTGTTGTCTTGTCATTAAGTGGATATGGTTTTTGCAATGATTAGATGACAAGACAAGCAAATATTTATTTAGTGATGATAATCAAATAATCAATAATTGAATTATAATTTTGTTTTGATCAGCTTGAGGTAAGTAGTTTTGTTCAAACTGGAATTTCATTGTTTGTAAAGATTTTGAGGTGTTTTTGTTTATTGATTATGATAGTCAGATTTATAGATCATTATTGTCATTGTTACAAGTACCCAATTGTATTGCTAGTAGTTTGTGTATATTTTCTGTAATTATTACATTTTAATTTATATTTTGTTGAATTTCTCACTGTAATTAACCGTTTGTTGTAGTGTTGCAGGTTATTTATTATTGCTATCAAGTTCTAAACAAATTTGAAGAAAAAAAGTTTTATCTGAAAAAGCTGATGTTGGTGATGAAAACTTCTGGAGAACAACTTGGACGTGAATTTGCTTTAAGTATTAAGTTAAAGACAAATTTGTTTAGTGTATGTAGTGTTTGGTGCAATGGCAGTTTATTTATTTGTTAGTTGAATGCAAGATGGCAGACAACTACTTAGAGAGGGGTAAACGAGACAAAGCAATGAAATTATGGCAACAAGTGATGGAAAAGTTAAATGATATGGAAGAATATGATCAGATCGAAGGTAAAGAATTTGAATCATAAATTTTCTTATTGTTGAATGTAATGCTGTGGTAAGTCAAAGTTTTATTAAATTAACCTCATACTGTGATTTCTGTTATATAGTGATGACAAGATTATCAACATGTTTTTTATCTTTTGGAGAATTTGAAAAAGCAGATGATTTATTGGATAGGTCATGGAAATTGCTTTCCAGAGTTGATTATTACAATTTTCTTCGTGACCGTCTTGAGGGTGAGATATTTTGTATATTTGTAATTCTCATAAATCAATTTTTTACTATTTGCTTGTAAAATGGGAAGCATCTTGTGCTTGTCAGTGACAGCAATATTAGTTAAAGAGTGTCAGGGTCAACTGTATTGAGATGTGCAGAATCTTTCATTATGGTTTTGTTGTATATCACGTGACATGTTGTATTTGTGTAAAATTAAAACTTAAAAAGCGTGCGTTTATGATAGAGAAAGTGTTAATGGAGACTCAAAGCCATGATAGTTGACTTGAATGACACTCTGTATATATGATTGCAAGGATATGTTATATTGTATGTAGAATGAAAGTGCAGATAGACAGTAAAATTATGATTTTGTTTTTGTTCATGTCTTTATTTAGTGATGAGGCTCAAGTGTGATCGTGAGCTTGAAAGACCTGATGGATCAAAAGACAAGCTTACTGAAGCATTGGAAATAGCAAAATCAGCTTTGTCTATTGCTCAGTCTTTCCTACCATCAGAAAGTTATGAGATTTTCTTATGTACGTGAATTGATTGTTAATATGTTTTGTGTACTACTGAAGTTATTTTCCGGTTTGTTTTTAATTCTGGTTATTGTAGGTACAGTGCAAATTGCTAAATGTAACAGTAAATTAGGAAACATGGAAACGTGCATTGAACAACTGAAAGAGATCAGGAGAGTTGAGGAGGCAAACATGCCTCATTCACATACTAAACTATGTTGTGGTCAGTAAATAGCTAGTTCTGTATCTGTTAACGTTTTTGTTTTACAGTACTGCTTTAACTTTATTTATGTCATGCAGTAATAAGAGAATTAGGAGGCATACATGAGGACAGAGGTGATTTAGTTGAAGCTCTGACGTGTTACAAGGAAGTATTAGAGCTGTACCAGCAGGAGGACACTTGTTATCATTTGGAAATTGCTGATAGTTTGATAACATTCTTGACTCAACATGACATCATATTAAAGGTTGTATGTTTTCTGTTTAGCTCTCATGTTTATTGGTACAATATATTATAAGATGGGCAACATCACTGATGCTGTAAAGCATTTAGAGCAGTCTAAAGAAATTAGAGAACAGAAGTTACCACTTTGTCGTGAAGCTGGTCTATGTATGCAGTAATATGCGTATTAAATGTTTATTATATCTGTGTGTTTGCATTCCAATTCTATACTTTGCGGTAGGTTATGGATTTTTTGGAATTTGTCATATGCTGACGCTAGCAAGAAAGACATCATTTGAACAAATGCAAGGAATCGATCAAGCACAAGAAGCATTTACTAAATCACTCAACATCCTGTTATTTTATCCAAATTGTGATCAAGAAATATTTTACGGTGAGATATTTTTTACTTACTTTGCAGTACAGTGGTGGCAGAGCTGGGGGTGAAGAGGGGACAATGCCCCAAATTGACAATCAACAACTGTGAAGAAATTTTGGAAGGAAATATATGAGATTTTATACTCCAGTATGACAAGTGTTCAGACCTATAAATGCATATAAGCACTTTCTCTTGCCTAAGAGGAGTGTGTAAATTAATAAATTATATTAACATCAGAAAGCGCTTCCCGATAGGAAATGCTTACTGAAAGCTCACCCTTGTTCATGTACTGCGATGTCCTTTCATGCTCCTAACTTACGATTCGCTCCGCCATCTCTGCAGTACATAATAACTTTACTGATTACAGTGTTGAGGCACTTTGGTTTTTCATATGACATGGAAATTGATGAGGAGACTCTACATGAGAAGGCCACTGGTATGAGCTCTGTGATATCTGGTTTGCTAATATTTCCATTGTTGATGCATTTATTCATGTATGTGTAGTGCTAAAACTAATAGCAAGGAAAGCATATACTTGGAGAAATTATGCCAGAGCTAAAGATTTGTTCTACATGCAAATGAAAGTTGAAGCTGCTACAATGGTTTTACAGCCAGTACAAAAAGCTATTGGTATACAGTTGTTTGTTTGTATACGGATGATTAGGTGTGAAGTGTCTTGATGTTGACTGAGACATGTGAGAAAGCTGTGCCAAAATATATTATTAATTATATGCGTGCGTGTGTGTGTGTGTGTGTGTGTGTGTGTGTGTGTGTGTGTGTGTGTCGATGCTTATTGCATTGCTGCTTTTTAAATAAAGCATGAGACAATTATTTTGTAATTGTATATTTTATTAAAGAAAATGGGTTGGGAAATTTTGTTGATATCAATTATTTGTTATTCATCAGATGTGACCAATAGTAATTTTATCTCTTGTACTTCAGCACTGCACGACATCGGTTTGTGTCAGATACGTCTCTCACAGTTGGATGAAGCTGAGAAAACATTTACTGAATCACTGAGAATTGCTCAATCTCTGAGACCAGACGGGCATCAAGGTTTACAGATTTCATCCAGTAAGACGTGCCAGCATGTCAGTCTATGTGAAGTCATATTGATATCAATTATTTTTCTAAACTTAGTCAAAAATCTGCTTGGACTAGTTCGGATGCTGTAGTACTTTAGAACGTTAGATTAAGGTACAGACTTATTAGTAACACAATACAGTCACAAGATTCATGAAGTGTATTTTACAGTTAGTGCTGATTGTCATATGTCTATATGTTTGTTTGCTTTTGGTCTGCTTATTGATATCAAATATATTGTAAACTTTATAGACAATAATGATTTACATTTTATCTCAAATTCCAATACACTACAGTACGACGTTTTTGTCTTCTACAAGACAATCTGCTAATGATGCAAGTCTGTTGAGTACCAATGCATCACTACTGACTATATTATAACACCACAATATTTGACTGTTTGTCTTTAATATTAATTAAATTGTATGGTTGGGAGGCCTTATCAAGATAAATTACTGAGAGTCTGAGAATAATTAGCCTTCATATTGGAGGTAATATTAATATCTAAATGATTTGTTGTATGATGACTTGCCACTTACTTGCTGGCCATACTTATCACTCAATAAGCGTGTCAGTGTAGGAGTTGATGTGGGTGGGTGTTGGTGGTGATGAGTGATTGTTGACAGTTTGACAAGCAAGCCACGTGCTCACAACAAGTCACATGCTTAGATGGATCAACCCATTGTGTTCCATACGTTAGAGACAGTAGGTCCAGTCCAACTGGTTGGTGTGTCTCTCTACTGCACTTGATGATGTTACTAAATGGCACGTCCAGATGAGGTGATTCTGAGCCTCTCAACAAGACGAGACGCTGGAAACAGGACAGCAAAGGAGCTTGACAGAACATGTTACAATGCGCATATAGTATACTGCATGATCATTGTTGTATTGTGATGTCAGGAATCCTGAAATTTTTGTTCAATTTTATTTACTGTCACGTGATTACGTCATATTTGGTATTTAATTAATTAATGTATGTTAACAGGTCAATATGCAGTTTGCAGTTGTGTTGGCAGTGTCTTGTTACCCAATGCTGCTGGAAGGGCTGTATGGAACTAGGTGACCCCCTTACTACCATTCAGGGGATAATTATTTTTAAGGGGTGTTGCATTCTGGGTTGATAATTATTTTCAGGGGCACCCTAAATAGGTCCTATAAGGTAGTTAGTTATATTGGTGGGTCACTAGCTGACTAACAGCATCTCTAGCTAATCAAAGTTGGAATAGTGAAGGAGGCAATGTGTTGATCTGTGACCTTAATTGCTTTTAATTTTTATCAATTAATTGTTTTATCAATCAATTTTTATTAATTAATTTTTTATTAACTAGAGATGGATATAAATAAGCGCAAACCATTCCGTGCATTTGCTTTCGAAAATCCACTCGCAACGACCCGTGTACTAGATTCCCAGCAACAACTCACAGTGCTCGAAATAGCGGTCGGACATCGGACATTTCCGAACACTTTTGTTGTTTGTCCGATCACGGAGAAGAACGTTCGGACAAGATGTCAAACTTTAGAAACGCAACTGTAGACATGCCGTAAAGGAGCTCTAATGTCTTGCTCTCAAGGTTAGATTTATCATTTTCCACTACAGCTAGCTGCACAATGAGCGTCTATTCGTTTTGCCGCATGTTTCCGATGTCTATTACCCAGTGATCACCGCTCTTTGATAATTGAATTATAATTATTACGCCACAGGTGCGGCCAACTGTAATCGACGTGTTTCATCTCTATATCAAAAGGTTCGTTGTAAGATTAGTGTTTCTCGTATATGGGTTATCAGAAGAGATACACATGAGTTACTAGTAGCTACGTAATATACCCCAACCGGTCTTGTAGAACGGATTCCTGAGTCACGTGCTGTAGTAATCATATGCACGGCGTTCTCCAACTATGTCGTAACTTGTCTGCTGTGAACTTCAATCTTCCGTCGCTTTTCACTTTTATAGTATGTACAGTATCCTAGAGATTTACAGAGGCTACTCTCTGTTAATGCTGACTTAGTTCCCGAAAGTCAGTAATGATGCAGCTGTAATTGTTTACCACACGCAGATGTTATCCCAAAACTGTCCATTAGAAGTCATATAACAATAGAATGAGGTTATGTAAACGTAAAGGCTATCAAGACGACACAGAACGGGAAGAAGAGTCAGGAATACCAACCAACAGCCCGCGAAACAATGAGGACTGTGAGTTGATGTCACAGCGGTGGACTGTTTAGTGACCTTGCTAATTGGCTACTTCCTCTAGTAGCTGTATAGTCATACCTTCCTAATTAACTCATGCGCTAGGAACCCTATTGAGGATTGGGAAGCTTGGGTGGGAACTGTTGACAAGCACTAGTTTTGTACGTTGTACATGAACCTGTACAATTTAGTGTCAGTTTAAGCCTAACTAGTAACTGATTTACTCTCTGATACAACAATTAGTACAAGTTGCTTCAAGGCTAATTAATAGTTAATTAACAGTGAATATAAGTGCTTATGAGCAGTACAGAACATGATTCAACTTCTGCTGTACTATTAATTAATTTAGCTTAATACATTTTGTCTTAAGTATCTCGTTATAGGAACTTTCTAATGTCGCTTAATCCACAGACCTAAATCACAAGTCATGAAAAACAATCTGTGGAGACCATTTTAGTCTCAAACTCCGTTGACTTGTGGATACTTAGTACTGTTTATAGACCAGAATTGGTCTACCTATAGCTGGACTGCTTTGAAATGTCTTGTCTAATGTCGTTGTAAAAATGAAGAAATTATTTCCACTGTTGTGTCTTTCAAGAATGGAAAAAAATGCCTCAGCTTTTGTGATACCTTACTGAACTTTTGTGCTCATGTAGCTGTTGACTGTTTATGGATATCATAAGGCATGGTGACACTGATCTATTCCACTCATCATGTTAAATTTGACTGCCTTTTTTTTTATTAATGCGCGTTATAACAAACAAATCAGGTTTTGATGCTCCTGAGTAAGTTAGTTACGATGGAAAATATGTCCGAACAATGTTGAAACCTTAATTCGAGCACTGAACTCAGGTTCTACAGCACTGCATTAGAATTCTTCATGCACTTCTCACCTTAGAAAGGCGTATAGTTAGACTAGTCTTGGATCTCGCTGTTACTGTAGAGACCCTCGTCGACTAACTTGATGCGTTTGAAATGCAAAAACGCACAATCACCAACCGGATTGCATCACGCCGTTATCTACTGCCTTTCACTCCTACTGCTATACACCAATTGGTCTTCGTCATGAACCCTACTATGGCGCGCCATTTGTGCCGTAATTCGCTATTTCTACTTAAGTAGAAATAATTCTACTTAAGTGAAATTCAATTCTACTTAAGTGAAATTCAATTCTACTTAAGTGAAATTCAATTCTACTTAAGTGAAATTCAATTCTACTTAAGTGGAATTCAATTCTACTGAAGTAGAAATCAGCACTTCTACTGAAGTAGAAATCCATTTCTACTTAAGTGAAATTTGTTATTTCCACTTCAGTTGAATTGAATTCCACTTAAGTGGAAATGAATTCTACTTTAGTGAAAATAGATCACTGAATTCTACTTAAGTAGAATCATTTTTACTGAAGTCAACTGATTACTACTTAAGTGGAAATGAATTCTACTTAAGTGGAAATGAATACTACTTAAGTGGAAATGAATTCTACTTAAGTGGAAATGAATACTACTTAAGTGGAAATGAATTCTACTTAAGTGGAAATGAATTCTACTTAAGTGGAAATGAATTCTACTTAAGTGGAAATGAATTCTACTTAAGTGGAAATGAATTCTACTTAAGTGGAAATGAATTCTACTTAAGTGGAAATGAATTCTACTTAAGTGGAAATGAATTCTACTTAAGTGGAAATGAATTCTACTTAAGTGGAAATGAATTCTACTTAAGTGGAAATGAATACTACTTAAGTGGAAATGAATTCTACTTAAGTGGAAATGAATTCTACTTAAGTGGAAATGAATTCTACTTAAGTGGAAATGAATTCTACTTAAGTGGAAATGAATTCTACTTAAGTGGAAATGAATTCTACTTAAGTGGAAATGAAACCCCACAATAGCAAGGTGATATTAACACCACTGATGCGGAACGCTTTAGATTCAGTAACACATTTGCAGGTGTAGCACAGGTGCACCTCTCCTTGTCCATGTACCAAAGCAATTAGGGTTGTGGCACAGGTGCATACATATACGCATAAAGTGCACCTGCACTTGTGTTATAAGCGCTAAGCCGATTAGCTTGTGTAGCACAATTTGGTAAACACAATGGATACACGAAAGTGCTAATTGAACTGTGTAAAAGACCGCTCAGATACTACACGTTAACTGATGTATTAATTAATATATCTAGCGGACGTACGGAACAGGCATGGAAAGAGTTCTTGTTCAATTGATCTTTTCTTGTTTCCGTCGATCACGCACTTTTAGATATTTCTAACACTGTCGCAGGTGTAAAACAGGTGCACGTGTACTTGCGTCAAAAGAGATTACGGTTGTGGCACAGGTGTACACATTGTCTGTTTATCACAAGCGCACCTGCAATAAGCGCTAATGCGATTAGTTTGTGCTGTAGTACAGGTTACCTAGTAACGTGAATACAATAAGTACACCAAAGTCTGAGAGATTTGAGTCTGAGTCAAATACAACACGCTAACAATCATAGTAAATAAGCAGTCACAAGCATTATTTTGGAATGGATTATTACGTTTGCTCTTTGTGGATCATGTAATTGAGCTAAAGCAATTTTGTTTCTACCTTAATTAACTAATACATCCACGTACACCTCCACTTGCGATAAATCGATTTGCTTTTAGCACAAGTGCAGGTGCTCCTTAGTACCTGTACTACAAAGGAATATAGATTTTAGCACAATTTTGAATACAAACGTACACAATGAGTGACGATTGTCTAACAAACCGCTCAGACCACCGGCAAAGACGCCCTTAACACTATATAAAGGACCTATTGCACCGCTCTCTAGCTGACTTATAGTTGCAGTATACGTTTGTATATACGTCTTGGTGGTTCTTTTGATTGCTAGACTTTCGGACGATGAACACTGAAAATCAAGGCTCAGAGAGTAACGAAGTAAGACTTCCTAGCACTAGTAGTGATCTGGACATGGAGGACTTTGTCAATGTGTCCGATGCTGCCAGCCACGTTTTGTCGGTATTGCGAGACGTCAGGAACTCACAACATTCGTCTGCCAGTCGCCTGTCTTTGGAACTAAGCAACAGCTTTTCTGGAGTTATTGGACGCCGTCGAGCCAGAAGATCCGAGCCTATACCAAGGCGTGGCCGTGGTAGAAGAGCTGCGTCATGGAGGACTCATGTTGTGTGTTTGGCCCAAGTGAACACCACGAGAACAGTCACTCGCTCAGAATTGGAACGGCTTACAAGGGCTGGACTTGGTATGCAATTAGCAATTTACGTTGGCGTAATTAATAGCATAGAAATTTGGCAGGTGTACCACGCCATGAGATTTCATTGGTGCCAAGCGATCACCCATATTCTGAATTGCCGTTGACTTGGACAGCTGAGCAGATGCACCAATGGGTCTTGCAGACATTCCCACTGCTGGATAGTACCAGTTATACTTACCATAAAGCGGACAAGAACCGAAACCTAGTCCAGTTACCAGCAGAAGCAAACACTCCTGAGATTCTCAGAAGAGAAGTGCGCCAGGGAAAGCTGTATATCCGACCAACAACAAATCTATTATCATCGTCAATGGAAGTAAGTATACTAAGTTACCTAATTGATGCTATTTGATACAGACGTCTTCCTCAGGGTTGTCTTCTTTAGCATGCATCTTAAGTTCAGAGCACTAGCCCAAGCCCAATTAATTAAGTGTGTATCATATAGTGTCGTTCCTCCGCGGCCTTGGATCGCGCTTTTGTTTCTATACATTATGCGCAAAGCGTGGTCCGTGGATATGGAGTTTCTAAGGTGATTATAGTGTTAGGATTAGGTATGCATGGTTTGTATTAGGGATCCATGGTTTGTACTTACAGGCAATATCTTTGCGCACAACATCTAGATTTTGCGACCAGCTACAGGTCTTTGCAAACCTTGTGATCGTAATTAAGTTAATTTAAGTTAATGCTTGCAGTTGGACTACGTTCAACTAATAGGTCGCGTAATAACCCTGTAAAAGCTCTCAGCTGCCTCTATCATAGGGTCTGGCGTCGTCGTAAATATATATGACTCTAGCAGACGTACCTATACATGTAAATAAATAATAGATAATAAAAATAATAAATAAATATACAAACAAATAAATAAACAAACAAGAAAATAAATAAATAAACAAACAAATAAATAAACAAATAAATAAAAAATAAATAAATAAATAAATAAACAAACAAACATAAATAAATAAATAAATAAATAAATAAATATAAATAAATAAATAAATAAATATTATATATTGTAACCTTCAAATGGTATGACAAGAGAAGGGCTCGCATTTCTCGCCAACTACGGCATAAAACAGTTTCAATAATTTTTTGTGGCATAGGTCTCAACTGCTTCTTCTGCGACTCGTACTGGTGAAGACATCCACACCAGAAGAACCATTCGCGTAAAAAACTATTCACAATGTGACATGATGCAGCGTAACACACGCTCCATGCACGGTCTATTGTAGGCTAGGCAGTTGCCGACAGCAGCAACCACAACAGCAGTAACCAGAACAGTAGCAACAACCATGACAACAGTTCCAACAACAACACCACCACCAGGAACAACAACAATCACACGCTCTTCGTATCACCTAATTGGATCTTCTGTTCAAAGAGATCAGCTTCGCGATTGGCAAGATAGAGAGTATGAAGAAAGTCTTCGAGCTGATCAAGCGAGGGTATATGCATTGCGAGTCTAGTGAAAATCGTAGTGTGCAAATATATCGCTGCATCTCTAAGGAAGCAGAGATTCTAAGACAACAGCGACGGGCTCGAGAGGAAGACTTGTTTTCATCATCTATAAGACAGGTGGAGACTCTATGCTGGTATTTACAAGTCTGCTTGTAAATTGTCGTAACTATTAATTTTGCCTGCAGCGTGTTTCTGTTTTGCGGCCGTGGCTAGCTACTATGTGCCAAGCGTATATACTCCCGGACTCCCAGTCGTCTCAACTTGGCTCTACTATCCGGTTTAGACTACCTAACGGTAGTTCTCACAACCAAACATTTAGATCTGCTACTCCGCTTAATGTAAGATTCCTAGTATCAACTAAGTTAGTAATTTTTCTTCTGTCTTATTACATTATTGCTTTCGTATAGGTGCTGTACATGTATGCTGGTACTATTCCAGACATTTTCGATCCCGAAGCTGTACGACTTCTGAACACCTCTTTTTTCCCTCCAGCAGTACTTCTTCCCAATCCCACCAACACCTTCGAAAGTTGCAGACTAGCCCCTTCGGCTAATGTTTTAATTGAAAATCTAGTATGATTGAATTACAGATACGTCTGACAATATTAATTAAACTTGTTTACATGTACAGGAACTTGAGTCTCAGGAGCAATGTCTTCTTGATTACTCCACAACTGCAGGGTGTCCCGTAACTACGACTAGGCCAAGACTAGCATGTGAAGTTGAGCCGCAGCATTCTCCACCTCTAGTCACTGTTGCAGTTGCCTCAAACATTACAAGTTGTTCTGAAAGTCCAAACCATACTCCAGACAGTGATGATGAAACGTTGGATGTCATTTCTCTCCGTTCTACGCCTCCTCCTGCCAGCTCGCCAGGCGCGAATTCATTGTACCAACCTATATCTCCTGATATCCAGTAAGCATGTCGTGTGGACTAGCAGCATTACTTCATATGCTAATTTAACTCGTATATTTATTCTCTTTTAGCGATGAAGTAACCAATTCTGAAGCAGAACCAGAAACGTGGATTGAGGTTCGGCGATCAGTTTTGGTAGAAGATCTTATTCGTCGTTTTCAAGATATCACCGATGTTACCAGCAGGCGTGTTAGCATAAACGTGAGTGGAGAGTCTGCAGTGGATGTAGACGGGGTTTTTCGTGATGTACTGACGGTGTTTTGGGATGAGGTAATGGATAGAAAGTTTGACGGAGAGATGGAGAGAGTTCCCGTCGTCGACCCCAATACGACTAAAGAAGAATTTGTTGCAATCGGGCGCATTCTGGCTTCAGGTCTTAAACAGGTTGGGTTTTTTCCACTAAAGTTTTGTAGGGCAACGGTAGTATCGGGACTCATCGGAGAACAAGTAACTGATGACTGCCTAGTTACATCTTTTTTCAACTACCTGTCGGAAACTGAAAAAGAACTTATTCGTCAGGCAGAAAGGATGGATGTTCTCGACGACGGCACTCAAGAAGAACTTATCGATCTATTCAGTCGGTTCGGCGTAAAGCAACTGCCCACAGCTGAAAATCTTCGCGACATTGTACGACGAGTTGCTCATTCTGAACTGATGGCAAAGCCAGCCTTTGCCATGGAAGCAATAAAGAACGGCGCGGCCTCTTGCCTACCATCAACTAGATGGTACGAGGAAAAATTGGCAGAACTTACACCATCTGCAAGAAAGGTGGCCACTCTAATAGCAGAGCCAGACGCCATGTCTGCTAGTCAGCAGGCTGTCTATAACTTCCTGCTCAGATACATCCGAAGTCTGAATGCAGAGATGCTAGGACGCTTTTTGCGCTTTTCAACTGGGAGCAGTGTTGTGACGGTCGATATCATAAAGGTCGATTTCAATGCATTGACCGGACTCTCTCGCCGCATCACATCACACACATGCAATCCATGCTTGCACTTACCCACTACATACTCAAGTTACACCGATTTTCGCGCAGAGTTTAACAGCATACTGACTGAAAATCAGTGGACAATGAACTTTGTATAGAGAACATTTGCGAGTATAGAGAACATTTGCGCGTAACTGCTGACGTTGTCAGATCTTAAACGTTCATTACGTATGTAGTGTAGTTGGCTATTTCAAACGTTGTTGTGTCGATTGGCACTTGATTGTATTTCATGACGACTTAATAAATGAATGAAGGATTGTTGATTTCACTTTGTGCATATTAGAAAATAATGGTAAATTAAGCGGACTATCTAGGAAACTCTTGTTTATACTTGCACATCTACATCTGGTCACTGAAGAGTTGCAAGTGCATCAAGATAAAGATCAACCCCCCAGCAATCACTATCATGGAGTGGATTTACGCGACTTTGAAGTTCTTCTACCGTCTCGTCTGTCAATTGTATTGAACTTGGCGGAACTATGACTGAGCTGCTTTCTGGATCTTCAACCCGAGTGGATCTTTCCAAGTCGATCCCATACTGGACTATTTCTTCCGCTGTTAGTATCGCGTCTTCTGCTGTTCTTCCACTACCGCACTGTTCGATCATTCCCGATATCCATATTTGCACTGGACTTCGCCCATGCTGTGTAAAACAACAAATTACTGTCAGTCATTGCTCTAGAGCTTTGAATCAATCAATAGCAAAATGAGCTGACCTCAGTCGACAAGTGGTGTCTATTCCAAGCACTAACAAAATTGTCAAGAGATTGGTTGATTCGAGGAATAAACACGTATTGCAAGCAATACAAATGAAGCTCATTGTTGACATTCAAAAGTTCGTGATCTTCCAAGAAGTAAAACAGTGAGTAGTAAAGGCTAAGAACGCCTCTATATACATCTACCCACAATCTCTCAATTCGTTGATTGTGCACTGAACGACCAGTAATATGACTCCCGCGACCAGGTCCTCTCAACAAAAGCATTAGCTCTGCTACCCGCACATTTTCACCGCCCTGGTCAGAGCGAACTCGAGATGGAGTTCCATAATTTGTGATCGCTTCTAGAAATAATGCTAATACTGTTTGTGACCTGTTGTTATTTGAACATCGCAGATAAACAACTAGACGTGAGTGACCGTCAATTCCTCCGTGGACCACCAACCTCCACCTGTAATGTACGTATAAAATAGAGTTAATGCGCACAAACTAAATGACACTGATACGAAAAATTTTAAGCGCTGCAAACAGGACAACAAAATTTGTACCTAATCAAGGAATGGTTTCCGTCAATGTGCCAGAGAGAATTGGGTCCGTGAACTCGGTACACACGTCTTTGCGTAGAATCGCTCCAACGGAGTGCAACACCTGCTGGATCAACCCTCAGTTGAGATGCGCGAACCCTGCTTCTTTGGACACGCACTCCTTCCGATTCTAAAAGGCTATTCATAGTTCTGCCTCCGGCTCGAGGATAGTCACGACCAATCCTTGCAACAGATGCGTCTAATTCTTGGTCTGAAAGTGTGGAATATTGTCCTCTCAAACTCAAACCGAAGTCTCTCAACCGACGTTGTAATGTTCTATATGAAACACCAAGTAGAGAACTGATATCGGTACCTGTAAAGCCGTAGTGTATAAGAAATTGAAGTTGTTGCTGGGGAATGTCAAATAACGGTGGACCACGAGACCCCGACGTTCGGCGAATGGACAATGATTGACGAGGTGAGGGCGACTCTATCCGGCAAGCCTCAATAGACAACAGTAAATTGCGTAGTCCACACACCAGGCTTTGACACTGGTGTGCCTGCAGCACGTCACCGACTCTTTCCACGTTTCCAATTAGATACTCAACTCGAACGACACAACTGTCGACATCTCTTTGCGACACTTCTCCAGAGCCCAGAAGACGTTGCACGTCAGCAACAACACGTGCAATGCGGCTAAGAAACGACTCGATGTCGCTTCCAAATCGATTTCGCGCTCGTGACATTTGCAAAAGAACCACCAAGACGTATATACAAACGTATAGTGCAACTATAAGTCAGCTAGAGAGCGGTGCAATAGCTCCTTTTTAATTAATATAGTGTTAAAAGGCGTCCTTGCCGGTGGTCTGAGCGGTTTGTTAGACAATCGTCACTCATTGTGTACGTTTGTATTCAAAATTGTGCTAAAATCTATATTCCTTTGTAGTACAGGTACTAAGGAGCACCTGCACTTGTGCTAAAAGCAAATCGATTTATCGCAAGTGGAGGTGTACGTGGATGTATTAGTTAATTAAGGTAGAAACAAAATTGCTTTAGCTCAATTACATGATCCACAAAGAGCAAACGTAATAATCCATTCCAAAATAATGCTTGTGACTGCTTATTTACTATGATTGTTAGCGTGTTGTATTTGACTCAGACTCAAATCTCTCAGACTTTGGTGTACTTATTGTATTCACGTTACTAGGTAACCTGTACTACAGCACAAACTAATCGCATTAGCGCTTATTGCAGGTGCGCTTGTGATAAACAGACAATGTGTACACCTGTGCCACAACCGTAATCTCTTTTGACGCAAGTACACGTGCACCTGTTTTACACCTGCGACAGTGTTAGAAATATCTAAAAGTGCGTGATCGACGGAAACAAGAAAAGATCAATTGAACAAGAACTCTTTCCATGCCTGTTCCGTACGTCCGCTAGATATATTAATTAATACATCAGTTAACGTGTAGTATCTGAGCGGTCTTTTACACAGTTCAATTAGCACTTTCGTGTATCCATTGTGTTTACCAAATTGTGCTACACAAGCTAATCGGCTTAGCGCTTATAACACAAGTGCAGGTGCACTTTATGCGTATATGTATGCACCTGTGCCACAACCCTAATTGCTTTGGTACATGGACAAGGAGAGGTGCACCTGTGCTACACCTGCAAATGTGTTACTGAATCTAAAGCGTTCCGCATCAGTGGTGTTAATATCACCTTGCTATTGTGGGGTTTCATTTCCACTTAAGTAGAATTCATTTCCACTTAAGTAGAATTCATTTCCACTTAAGTAGAATTCATTTCCACTTAAGTAGAATTCATTTCCACTTAAGTAGAATTCATTTCCACTTAAGTAGAATTCATTTCCACTTAAGTAGTATTCATTTCCACTTAAGTAGAATTCATTTCCACTTAAGTAGAATTCATTTCCACTTAAGTAGAATTCATTTCCACTTAAGTAGAATTCATTTCCACTTAAGTAGAATTCATTTCCACTTAAGTAGAATTCATTTCCACTTAAGTAGAATTCATTTCCACTTAAGTAGAATTCATTTCCACTTAAGTAGAATTCATTTCCACTTAAGTAGAATTCATTTCCACTTAAGTAGAATTCATTTCCACTTAAGTAGAATTCATTTCCACTTAAGTAGAATTCATTTCCACTTAAGTAGTATTCATTTCCACTTAAGTAGAATTCATTTCCACTTAAGTAGTATTCATTTCCACTTAAGTAGAATTCATTTCCACTTAAGTAGTAATCAGTTGACTTCAGTAAAAATGATTCTACTTAAGTAGAATTCAGTGATCTATTTTCACTAAAGTAGAATTCATTTCCACTTAAGTGGAATTCAATTCAACTGAAGTGGAAATAACAAATTTCACTTAAGTAGAAATGGATTTCTACTTCAGTAGAAGTGCTGATTTCTACTTCAGTAGAATTGAATTCCACTTAAGTAGAATTGAATTTCACTTAAGTAGAATTGAATTTCACTTAAGTAGAATTGAATTTCACTTAAGTAGAATTGAATTTCACTTAAGTAGAATTATTTCTACTTAAGTAGAAATAGCGAATTACGGCACAAATGGCGCGCCATACCCTACGCCTCCTACGATTATGCGCTGTTTGCCTAGACGCAAAACGCTACCTAGGTATCTAGCTATGGTTCTATTTTACTTCGCGTAAACTCGTGCATATGTATATCGCTAGTATGCTGCATGGTACAGCCTGCTAGCCTTGCAAGATACTAAGGGTTTTCTTCTGCTCTTTTCTGTGTTGCATCATTGTTTGTTGCTGCAGTGAGTCGCTCTACAGAGGATAGGAGATAACCACACACTGCACGTGCATGTTCCGTAGAGATGGTATCGCTAACACTGTACCATGCACACACGATCAACAAGCTAGGATACCCACGATAATCCTGCCAACTCTCCCGCATCACGAGGGAGTTTCCCGCTTATCAGGCAAGTCTCTCGCGTGTCCGCATTTGGCACCAACGTGCAGCATACTATAATTACTTAATTACTTAGACTGCAAGGTGTAATGAGTGTGTTCTTCGTCTTTCGTGAAGAAGTGGATGTGGTAGGCTGCATGTATGCTTAAGTTTAGTATTGGCTTACTATATAATATATTTAGTATTCTTACAACACGCGCGCGCGCGCACGCACGCACGCACGCACGCACACTGACAGACACACAGACACAGACACAGACACACACACACACACACACACCTGAGGCTTTCCACCCTATTCTAGTAGAATCGACCAACAAGCTCCTGTGTAATGATAACCACACATACCACCAGTGCAAGTCACATATTGTACCTAATGTATATGTGGGCTGACACATGCACTCTTGTAGTGTACAGCAACAACTCTGTTGTCGATCCACAACAGGCAATACAGAACGTCATTGATCCACTCTGAGGTGTGAGAGTTTGCAATACAAATTGTCTTTCAAGTCATCACAATTGCATGTCTTTCTGTATTCAATGAAGTCAGGAATGATCATGTTGAGAAATATTGGGTGGATTGATAGCCACTCAACCAGTTGGTTATCTCCATCAGATACTGCAATATTCTTCCACAAAACCAAACTCTCACGAATGTCATAACACGTCTGTAGTATAAAACAATCAATCACCACAAACTCTTGCATCACTGGGATGACCAGCAGATACAATTTTGTCTGTGAAACATGAAGGGTACGTGAGATAGAAAAAGGAAAATGACAAAGTGAATGCAGACAGACGCACAGTACAAATATGTATTTATTGGTTATGTTGATTGATATCAACATGTGTAAAAGGATGTAATACAAAGAGAATGGTTGGGAATGAATGAGGTGCATGACATGTTCTGTTGTTTGATGTGTAGTTGGGGTAGCAAAAGAGATACAATGCAGACAATATGGTTCTGTAGCACATAAAGTTACCAGAGCAGATAAACCAATTTAATTAATATTGTCGTTTAATTTTAATGTGTTTGTTCGTCTGTTTGTCTGTCTATCTGTCTGTCAACACACATTTCCAAAATGACAACAACAATACTTTGCAGTCCAAATAAACAGTTACAAACACCCACAAGATTATGGACACACACATACACAAACAAACAAACATACACAACTAAATGAATAAATTGAGTTTACCTTGAGCTGTTGCCATTTTGAGAGAAAACAAATAATCTCCAATTTAGTTCATTTCACTCTGATCAACAGCCATAAACCTACATGTCAACATCTGCACACACACCACACACACACACACACACACACACACACACACACACACACACACACACACACACACACACACACACACACACACACACACAC
>NC_085090.1:7910817-7915817 GCF_963422355.1 Corticium candelabrum
TTGTCATAATCAACTCTGGAAAACAATTTCCATGACCTATCCAATAAATCATCTGCTTTTTCAAATTCTTCCAAAAATAGAAAACAATTTGATAATCTTGACATCACTATATAACAGAAATCACAGTATGAGGTTAATTTAATAAAACTTTGACTTGCCACAGCATTACATTCAACAATAAGAAAATTTATGATTCAAATTCTTTACCTTTGATCTGATCATATTCCTCCATATCATTTAACTTTTCCATCACTTGTTGGCATAATTTCATTGCTTTGTCTCGTTTACCCCTCTTAACGTAGTTCTCTGCCATGTGGCATTCAACTAACAAATAAATAAACTGCCATTGCACCAAACACTACATAGACTAAACAAATTTGTCTTTCATTTAATACGTAAAGCAAATTCAGCTCCAAGTTGTTCTCCAGAAGTTTTCATCAGCAACATCAGCTCTTTCAGATAAAATTTTTCTTCTTCATATTTCTTCGGTTGGTGATAGCAATAAAGAATAATCTCCAACACTACAACAAACGGTTAATTACAGTGAGAAAATATAACAAAATATAAATTAAAATTTAATAATTACAGAAAATATACAAACTACTAGCACTACAATTGGGTACTTGTAACAATGACAATAATCATCTATAAATCTGACTATCATAATCAATAAACAAAAACACGTCAAAATCTTTACAAACAATGAAATTCCAGTCTGAACAAAACTACTTACCTCAAGCTCATCAAAACAAAATTATAATTCAATTATTGATTATTTGATTATCATCACTAAATAAATATTTGCTTGTCTTGTCATCTAATCATTGCAAAAACCATATCCACTTAATGACAAGACAACAGATATAATGTCATCAAGACAAACAACTTATAAACTTACTAAAACTAACTCAACTAACCCCTTCCCCTACTGTTCCTTCAACTTAATTAATATAATCGAGTCTCAATCAAATGCTGTCAGTTAGGAAAATGCATCAACAAATGTTTTCATACCTTCAAATGTGTCAATAAACTATCCATCATCTCTTTAGTGTAAACTACATATACTATTTATAATCACTGGATTACGTCACGTATTTCACACAACATCATATTCTGTTGTATGAACTTTCTAACTTTGTTAAATTAACTGTTTACAAACAACTATAAAGTACTGAAATTGACATCATCAAACAAATTCATCCAGAAATTCTCAACAATACAGATGCACTCCTGGTCTATAAATACATCATCAAATGTCTTATCTTACCAATTTCATGATGTTCATATATTTCTTTCTTCTCATCTGGTTTTAACTCATCAATCATCTTCTTGGTTTTCAGACTCAAATCTAATGACTCCTTGATTCTCAACTTTTGAAAATATGCCAAACTCAAATGATTACTTGCTAAATAACACAAAGTGATAACCAATACACAACACATCTGAATCAACAAGTGAAGATGAAGTTATACCTTCAATGAGCCATTTGCGTTTGACCTCATGTGGAAAACTGTCCAACTGCATCACTTTGTGGTACCATTTTTCACACAAATAACATAATGTGTCAGAAGGCTGGTACAACATAAACATAGCACACGTCCGCCTAAACAACTCCAAGCAAGCTGGTATTTCTACATCAGCTAGCAATACATGCTTAGCCAATGAATACGAGTGAGAAGATAGTTGAAGTTGTACATCACTTGGAAGATGATTCAAGTCCATTTCACTGCGCGGTAGATGAGACAGCATATTGTTACAAACATCAGTTAGTTTACATTCCATCTCATGTGGCTTCTGCTTGACACGTTCCATCACTGTTGACTGCACCAATGGATGAATATTCAAAGTGTAACCTTCTGATGTCTCGTGCCATTCAACTAAATTGTGTGAAGACAAACTTGAGACACACAAACTGTATTCATAATTGGCACATTCACCAAACACAAGAGGACGAACGAGCTTCTCTGGAATGTCTCTTGAAGACAGAAATGATGCATATTCAAGTAGAGACAACGCTTTGGCATTCTCTCTTGCAACCAACTCAATGTCCATCTGCCATGTCAGATGAGCATGACTACAAGACATCATAAAATTTCTCACATTTTTTACAACATTTTTGTCACGTTCACTTATATCCAACTCATCAATATTCCTGTCACTCAACCGTTTCAAATCAGGAGGTTGAGTTACATCAGCTTCCATTAGCACTTCACGTAGACGACTCGCTCTAAAGTAATGCAACAGTTTGTCAAGATCCAATGCCAAACCCTCAAGTTCAACTTCATTTCTTTTCAACAGTTTGTAATATTCCTCATAACTTAGATGTGCCTTTCGCATATACGTGCCTGCATGAGCAAGAGCAATTGCTAGCTTTTCTATGGGAGCTTCAACTGACAATTTGGTGGCTGCTGCTGTTTCTTGACTGTTGGACGGTTGACGACCAGACCACATGGCTACAGCTGCCACGGCATCTTCCGCTTCCAAACAACCAAGAGAGATGACATGATTTAGTGATTTCTGTAACACAGGACAATCATCACATCGAGTTGTGATCAACACATGGACACGAGCAGTTGAACGAGGGAGAATTTTAGGCAGAAAAGAGAGATCATCTGCACCATCATACACCAGCAACATCTTAGGAAGCTTGGAAATGTGGTTAAGCAGCACTGCATTGTTGTCTTCTAATGGATTGCTCTTTAGCTCATCAAATCGACTTTGAGAACGTGAAACAGAAGGAGAACTTAAAGACAAGACTGTGAGCTGCAAATAGACAATGTGCTCATTGTTAACACAAAACTACCAGTAATGTGAGTCAATGTGTTTACATTGTGTATGACTGAGTTTGTCAGTGTTGCCCATGATTCTGCATTGAAATACAGCACTCCATCACTATACAGATGTTTACATTGAAATGCATATTTGGCTGCCAAAGATGATTTCCCCACTCCGCCCATTCCTTTGATCACCTAAATGCAATACACAAAACAATCGGTTGATATCAAATGTTTCACTGACACTGACATGTAAACACACCACACAACAGAATTTCAATGACGTAGACACTTGTGGAGCCTTTTCTCCCCACATTGTGTTGGACAAAATTGTCAACTCTTTATGGCGACCACAAAATTGCTTTTCTTCCATTAGCTCATTGGGAAACACTATACCTAACACACAAGTAAGAGATCACACGTTAATGGTGCAAGTTTTCTGATGTGCATCTGCAACTGCTACTAAATTATCACATGCTAAGCTCAGGAATAGAAATCAGCAAAAAATATAAATAAGATAATATAACACAACTACATCCAATATAAGCTTCCAGTAAAATGTAACAAAATCAGACTATTCTAGACTTTGTAAAGCTGCTTGAAAACATGAATATAAAATACAAATCTACAACACCAACATCACAACATTATAGTCTCTTACTTGCAATGGCTTCTTCCTTCTTCTGCTCTTCAATCTCTTTTAGTTCAGCTTTTACCTTCTCTACAGTTGCATTGTCTCCTACCATCGACTGCCATTTGCATAGCATCATAAATGCTCGTTCCTTCTTTGTATGAACCTCCAGTTCTATCATCTCAACATCATATCTGCTCATGTTGAGACGATCGGCCAAATCACGCCACTTCTCACCCACAATGTCACACAAATCAAACAGCTGAGCCTTCGATGACCCACAACCTACAAACAATAAATTAAATTATAAAGTTGAAAAATAAACCAATAGCTCCTCCCACTGCGCGTCACCTTGCGTCTCTGTCTCGAGAGCAGCAAGAGAAGCTGCAGTAACCGAACGTTGCGCTTGCATCTCGTTTGCTTTGTGTTGAGGAAAGACATCATAGTAGATGTGCGGCTGCTTGTCTTCGTGCTCTCTGACAATATCAAAGAATTTGTGAATACTTGATTCAGATTTGTGCATGAGCGTGTCTACAAAATCCTGTGCCCGTTCTTGCCGACCGCCTCGTGCAGACAGACGCTCCTTCTCTTCACTAGAAAGCACTTTCTCTTGGAAGAGAACGTTCACGTAAGACGACACCATCAGTTCGTTGATGAGATAATCATAGTGCTTACGAACACGTTCCCTCAACGGACGAGCAGTTGCAGACATGTTCAAACGACTCGACAAATTAGGAAGTAAAGAGTCTCCTACAGTAATGAACCAGAAGACTTTGTGTGTACGTGCTATTTATAGCTAGACTAACACGTGACCTGAGTATGAGGCTAACAATGAGTGAATACAGCGAACTGCAAAATACAAGAAACCTAAAGCGAATAAAACGTCCTGGTTACAACTAACGCCCGCTAAAAGGCGTTGTTAGATTAATTAACGCGCGTTAAGCATTGATATTTTATGAAAACTCAAAGTTACATACTAAACTCCTCGGTATCTGCAAGCGTGATTCACCTAGACTATACTAGAAATTAACACGCGAAAAAATGAATGAGTTTGCTATACGCTTAACTATGATCTTTAATTAAAGAACAAATACTAAGAGGTGATGCTATACTTGTCTCATCATGAAAACCTGTCATGAAGACAAAGTTGAAACACACACACACACACACACACACACACACACACACACACACACACACACACACGCACGCACGCACGCGCACAGACACAGACACAGACACACACACACACACACACACACACACACACACACACACACACACACACACACACACACACACACACACACACACACACACACACACACACACACACACACACACACACACACACACAGAGCTATCTAGAAAACATAAAAACTAACCGCTAATAAAATAAATCACTACATTAGTAACAAACTATCTAAATGATTAGTTATGAAATTGATAAAGTTATTATTGTAAGACTGCTAAAATGAAGAACATATTTTATTAGTATGCAGAGCTGTGCACACGTATACTATACAATTAATTGTCAAATGTTCATGCAGCTGCTCCACCTTCTCCTGGAACAACAAGTGGTGTTACTTACTGTA
>NC_085090.1:7920817-7933317 GCF_963422355.1 Corticium candelabrum
TGTGTGTGTGTGTGTGTGTGTGTGTGTGTCACTGTGTGTGTGTGTGTCACTTTGTGTGTGTGTGTGTGTGTGTGTGTGTGTGTGTGTGTGTGTGTGTGTGTGTGTGTGACTCTGTGTGTGTGTGTGTGTGTGTGTGTGTGTGTGTGTGTGTGTGTGTGTGTGTGTGTGTGTGTGTGTGTGTGTGTGTGTGTGTGTGTGTGTGTGTGTAGTGTTGTGAATGTGTGTGTCTGTGTATGCACACACATGTACACCAATTGATACACACCAATACATAAATCAACATCCTCACATGTGTAGACACCACACCATACTCTCCTCCTGTACCATGTGTGGCAGTAGCCATAGCTCCACCCAACGATATCCCATCAACAGATCCCAAACTAAAAGCAAGACAAACGCGCACGTGTCTAACTCACACTCTTCAAATTTCAATAGATGATTTACTTGCTTAGTGCAAGTCCATGTTTAGGAAGAAGATTATTGAGTTCTGCTAGCGATATGCCGGCCTCTACTTTGACTGTCATTCGTTGGGTATCAACCTGTGCATATCGTACAGTGTGATGACATACAAAATGAATAATTTGGTAGAGATTTTGACGATATGTCAAGCAAGCAGATAAACAGACAGACAGACAGACAAACAGACAAAACGGACAGACAGACAGATAGACAGACAGATAGACAAACAAACAGACAGACAGACAGACAGACAGCAAACAGTTCAGATACGCAAAGTAGATTATGTATGAATACATAATTGAATACCCAAACAGACACAAAACAAACAAACAAAACTTATTAATATAATTGCCGAGCGTAGCGAGGCTTCTAATCCGGGTCACACAACAGAAATGGGCGTGGTCCTATATGGCTCTCCATCGAGCTTTTGGTATATATATGTGTGTGTACACACAAATATCAAATTTCTCCTCCCCATGACCACGTTTCATGATAGGACCTACCTTAAAAAATCGTTTCCGTATCCGACTACAGATGAGTCTAAAAACAATTCGTTTAAGTGACCAAACGGCGAAGAAATGCTTCATGAAGTTCAGTTGCCCCATCCCTTTGTATTGTAGCTAGGGACTGTGTGTACTTGACAACCAAGAAACACCTTCAGGAGTTGAATGCCACCTACAGTCAACTATTCACACGTCTCATACTACAATCAATCCTTGACTACACTGTGCTGCATCTAACACTGTTGATTGTCAATGTTTGTTGATATCAATTTATGGACTAACGTTTCAGTAGACGTCTGAAAACTCAGTTGGACGTGTTACTTACAAATGCGAGGCGCCTACAAATACCGTACAACTAGTTAATATCTACACATATGTGAAAGAGCTAAACTTCTAAAACCCAAGTCATCAACCCACCACTCATTGGATAACAGCTCACATTCTAATTACATGTAAACACACCCCTGGTCATGTGTAACACGTACAAACACCCTGGTCACGTGCAGCACACATCCATGTCACGTGCAAACACACCCACACACCCTGGTCACGTGCAACACTCCCACACACACACACACACACACACCCTGGTCACGTGCAACAAACATACCGGCCACGTGCAACACACACCCCAGCCACATGCAAACACACCACCCTTTGCAAACATCTTCCCATACCACGCACAGGATGATGTGTCAGCATGACGTGTCATACCTCAAGCACCCGATTGAACTTGCGCAAGCTTATCATGTAGTCCGTCGTGCAGGCAATATCCGACGGCGAATGCCCACAACCGGCCACCTTCACATGTTTGCGCTCTCGCTTCGCTCGCCCCAATAACTACACAGAGAAAACACAAACCAGACTGATGTCCCGGATAATAAAGCATGCAGGACGACAGCAAATCGAAGGAGTTAGTTGCATGGATGTTGGTCAGTGGTGGTACATACTTCTTGAATTTCTTGCAGTGTCGATGGCTCAAAGTAGAGAAGTGGCGTGCACGAGTAGGTGCGTGCCCAGTTGAGAAACTTGTAGCCTTTTCTACCCTGTGAGAGACGACAGCATAAAAAATGTCACGCCATAACATACGACATGCATACTTCCATGCTTCTTGACATCCGGGATGTTTGTGAGCTTGCAAACATGCGCGTTTAGCGGTCTGGCTACGCAGGGCATGGCATACGGGTCAGGCCGCTCGAGACTAAAATATATACTATTAAAAGATATACTAAAATATATACTAAAATATATACTAAAATATATATATCAAAATATATATATATATATATATATATATTAGTATATGATGGCATGTCCACTGATAACAGTGATGACTCTCTTTAGTGTTCTCTGTGTCTCTGGTGGGATTTAACACCTGCTTTTGAACGGCATTCCTTTCCACAAGATTGGCATTGAATCATTGAATTAGTATACACACACACACACACACACACACACACACACACACACACACACACACACACACACACACACACACACACACACACACACACACACACACACACACACACACACACACACACACACACACACATAATAGTATATATAAAATAATACTAACATATACACTAAAATATGTGATATATAAAATAATATATAAAATATATATAATAATATATATAATATACATACTAAAATATATACTAAATTATATACTAAAATATATATGTCAGCTTGAATACATTAAAGACTATAGCATCTAAAACTGTTTCTGTTAATTAATTCTATTCCATTTAGTCAGTCTTTAAATAATTTGTTGCAGCAATTGTCAGTTAAGTTGTGGTCGTATAATGCACGCATGATTTTAGGTAGATTGTTGTTAGACAATAATGACAGTAATTTTAGTTTATGGGATTTGCCTGTATCGTAGATTGGTTGTATTGAAATATAATATATATATATATATATAGTATATATAAAATATATACTAAAATATATACTAAAATATATACTAAAATATATACTAAAATATATACTAAAACATATACTAAAATATATACTAAAATATATACTAAAATATATACTAAAATATATACTAAAATATATACTAAAATATATACTAAAATATATACTAAAATATATACTAAAACATATACTAAAATATATACTAAAATATATACTAAAATATATACTAAAATATATACTAAAATATATACTAAAATATATACTAAAATATATACTAAAACATATACTAAAATATATACTAAAATATATACTAAAATATATACTAAAATATATACTAAAATATATACTAAAATATATACTAAAATATATACTAAAATATATACTAAAACATATACTAAAATATATACTAAAATATATACTAAATATATACTAAAATATATACTAATATATAATATGTAAAATAATATATATTACATATAATATATTTAATAGTATATATAAAATATAAACCAAAATATATACTAAAGATATACCGAGTTGAGTAAAATACTTGTGAACCTGCCTGCATGTAGCGAGTTATTCAGTTATAATTATAGTTGATGTAAGTTCTGGTACATCAAGTGAGTTAAACAACTCTACCGTCACTCTACTGTCTCTAGAACTATGAGCTAAACTTCGATTCAAAAAGTAATGTCAACATGATAAGTTTTTGGTGATGTAGTAGGCATAAATATGTTGACAGGCCTGTGGTCAAAGTCTACTGTAGAGTTGGTATTATGCAAGACATTCGGCAGCGCATAAAACGCCATGAATGTAACACAGCGTAAGTGTTTATCGTTTTGCACTGTTGTATGCATTTTTGGGATAAATTTTGTCCCGTGTGCATCTAGACGATCGCGACGGCCTCGTCATCCTAGGAATTCCAGATCCGTATGTCGCGCCACGTTACCAACGCAGTACTCGTCACGACATCCACCTCTTGATCACGAACGGGCAGTCGGTGATGAAGGTTTGGGAAACCTGCAGCTGTCGCCGATTGCAAGCTCGGAACTACGTATCTGTCGTGCACGTGACAATTGTAGTTCATTATCACAATATTTAAATTCAATTTGTGGTAACAGGTGAAATAGATTTCCAAGCTGCAGGGCTAGCGACAGCTGCAGGTAGCGTACCCACTTCCAAGCGACAGGTGCATGCTTTTGAACAATCGTGACAATGGGCTGCCCCGTGGCGCTGGGACTTCTAGCTAAACGACAGGTATTCTAAAAATAGCTATATATATATATAGATACTCTGACTTACAATTAGACATCTTTTTGATACAGATTCTTTTTTGATTGAAATAAGTCAAATTATCGATGGGAAGTCGATTCTACCTGAAAGCAGAAGAAGACGACTGCCATCGAGGGCACTAAATGTATTAGCATTATCTACATGTGTACGTTCGTGACATTATCATCGATCTCTTCATTCGGCAGGAAAAAATTATATGGAGTCAAGAAAACTGTCAACTAATTTATCTTGTGATTTTGTAATTTGTATTATATCATTTTGTAATTAACATAATTAGTTTGATAATAAAGGAAATTTGCATATCGGTGTGGCAATTTGCACTCTCGCGTTACTGCATGCATATATACGGAAACTCAGTCGTAAATGCTACGTAACTGCTTCGTATATGACCGTAATTGAAAAGTAATTAGGCCGTAATCAGACGTAAATTTTACGTAAATGCCCAGTATATGAACCGTTTTCACAACGTAAATTGACGTAAGTTAGAGTAAATCGAGTCGTAAACCCTATATACGTAAAACAATCGTAAATAACTCGTAATTGCAACGTAAATGACTCGTCAATAAACGTAAAGTGGCCATTTACGAACAAATACGTCTATTTACGAATGAATACGCCTATTTACGAGCACCATCGGCGTAATTTACAGTTTCAATACGATGATCGTAAATTCGATTTACGTGCTATTTACGTCGATTTACGAGCGTGCGGGCCAGTAGTGCGACGACTGCCCGCTGGTGTGGGGAAAATGCTCTCACTGCTTCCACATGCACTGCATACTGAAGTGGTTGAACGCACAGCAAGTGCAGCAACACTGTCCCATGTGTAGACGAGAATGGGAGTTCAAAGATAATCGAGATCCTCGCGTCTCCGTGGAAACGGCGACGGCCATTTTTGCATGGATTTACGTCTCCGTGGAAACGGAGGCTGCCAGAATTTTTGAGTCTCTATGGAAACGGTGGCAGCCATTTTGTATGGTGGATTATGTGTGATCAGGTTAGATGACTTGTTTGGTGGTTACTTTATTGCAATGCAATTAGAATGGAGAGCGTTATTTAAGTCGACTGTCATTGCACTTTGGGCTTGTGTGTCGTCTCCTCTGTGTTGCTGCTTGGCATGTAGTCTTGCGTAGGCAGACCTTATCACTGCATTACATACTTTCTTCCTGCCTGGATGTATGACGTGGCTGTACACTTGGTTACTTGTCTGTCATTGTAGTTGACAGTCACGTGACATGATCGGATAAGTGCCATGTTGTGCTGTGTAAGGAGTCGTTCAAAATCGACAATTTCATGAGCCTAAAGCGTACGCAATATTTTGATGCACGATCCAATAGCTTGACCACGGTTCCTTCTTAGAGTGTTGACGTGTGGTCTTCGACGCTTCTGCATTGATACAGTTTGTCCATTCCAGTTGAACTGCTCGAGGTTTCGGGTCATTCGAATGGACAAATACGAAACATTGAGAAAGTCATGGTAGAGACAGCTGGGCTCTTTATGGATGATTGACTTTGTTCTAGAACAAGATCGGGATAGGCTGCCACAGTTGTGCGTGTTTGCGAATCCGGCACGTATGTGTGACTAAAACATTTAGCATGGGGATTATACATGATCGGATGGAATCAGAGAAATTAGTACGAGCCATTTGCTACTGACCTGATGTGATCAACATTTCTATAAAGTGTACAGAGGCCATAACTCTTGTCCCCCCCTCCCCCCCCGTAGCATGCGCTTAGTATGCTCGTGAAATTGTTGATAATGTTGAACGACCCCTACGATACACAGTAGACTATATGAGTGCAAAGTAGTGGGATTAGTTTGTATACATGGCTGTGACTACAGTAAGCAATAGATTCATGATCATCTTCAAGCGAGAAGAACAGACTCGATGTCACAGTATACGATCCAATGTTTAGTGCATGATATTTTGCAAGTCGCCGGCTGCTAAAACAACAGCAAATTGTTATAGAAGACCAACAACAATCTACTGCAGTAATAGCTCATCTCAGCAGTGACTACTAAAACCAACAAACAGCAAGCCACTGCTTTGCTCATTGCAGCAGCCATCAGCATCCTAGGAAGTCAGTCAATCGTTCATTGTCAGGGACAGTTACTGTTACGAAGTGATCCATGACATGTGACGTTAGTAACACCACCCGAACAAGCACAGACGCGAAGGTAGTGAGGATAGACCAAAGAGTGATATTCCTCCGACATTTTCATATCGATGCTCACGACTCCATCCTTCTTGTAGATCAACTTAACGTCCTGAAATTGAGTGTAGTTTTTAGGCGTGAAGACAAGATGATCGGGATCGAGTTCGATGCAGTCAAGGCATGCTGTCGATTTTGGTGTGAGTGTAATCGTTAAGTTGCCCCATTGAGGTTTGTCATACAAGTTGAATGTGACCACAGCACTGCCTTTCGGTGTTGTTATATACGCATCTTGTATGCCTTCACTTGTATTGACTCCTGCGTTAAAGACCTGACCACAAGCTTGCTCCCAGCCTTTTGGCAGTTGAATTGGATTTTTTGGCATTCCGGGAGTGATGATGGTGCGTGCAACTATGTTCCCGGATGGGTCAAATGTGCCGTGGCCTCGATGGTCCCTTTGTTCAAATCACAGTAAATACATGAAACTGATACATTGTGTGTGTGTGACCATCTGTCTGTGTCTGTCTGTCTGTCTGTCTGTGTGTGTGTGTGTGTGTGTGTGTGTGTGTGTGTGTGTGTGTGTGTGTGTGTGTGTGTGTGTGTGTGTGTGTGTGTGTGTGTGTGTGTGTGTGTGTGTGTGTGTGTTTCTGTCTGTCTGTTTGTCTGTCTGTCTGTCTGTCTGTGGGTGTAGTCAAGTACAGGTAGGGTAGCTAACTTACATTTAATTACTTACCAAACTGATTCATATGGAATTCCTGTGTTAGCATCAACATAGACAGTCCCATTGTCATCAATCCCAACCTCGATAACCCAAACGTCTGTCTTCATTCCATTTCTCATCACAGTTTCAGTGTATGTCATGCCATCGCAAACCGTCAGTCCCATGCATTCTTCGTTTGAGTGACCAATCATGAGAGCTCCTAAGCCCATGGGAGAAAACATTTCAGGGACCATGTCGGTAGTGAAATAACAATTCTCGGCGTCAGGCTGTTTGGAGTATACAAGAGCGAGAGTCTTGTTGTAAACTTTGTCTGTCTTTGCTACATCTGGTGCTGTATACATATATGCATGGCTGTAGGCTAGAGCACAGAAGATATCATTACAAAGCATCAAACCAAGGAATACTGATTGCAGTAAGCATGCATGCTAGGTCCAGTAGGACTATTGTATTGCCTTAGACACAATTCAACTAAACAACTGGATATAGAACACTGCAAATCATGCAGCACACACATGCCCTACATCTAGGTACCTGCTTCTGTTTCTACTTGCTTGAGAACCATATCGTATTCGATTCTCGCAAGAAACCTTCCCGTTTCGCTTCTTGTTGACGCCACGAATACTTGAGCAGTAGCACCATAATTGTCCGAGTAATTTGCCGTAAATTGCACGGGAAATGCAGGATAACGCGGTGCACCTGAAGTGTTAGCACTAGAAGATGATGAGACTAGAAAGAAACACCAAACGAAGACGGGCGAGAGCCTTCGCAAAGACATGGTGAAGCCAACAACTCGACAAGTCAGAATGGCTGTTGCAATGACACTCGTGAATGTCATAGGATCTAGTCACGAGACTTACCCACGCAAATTTGATATCAATTTGTTGTCATTAGAAATCAGTTATCGGGACTTCGTTGCAACATACAATTGCTTAGTAAGGTACTCAAGACTTAGTTCCAACTACGCCTAGTATCTTCCTCGCGTAATGATCAACTAGGGAACTAGCGCAGTCCCCACGGATACGTAACTAATTTTTTTTAGAAGCGGACTCTCTACGTAATTTTAGTACGTAGCGGAACGTTATAGCTCGGTTGTCTAGACTTCATCCTTGAAGCATGCTAGGCTCTAGTCAAGGGCGTAACTAGCATTAAAATTTACCGAGGCAAGTTTATATAAATTAATTAATTAACCTCTAGGTTTCTCAGTCACGTGTGTAGCAAGTGCTTCACGTGTCGTGAACGTGCGCTAGCTAAATGCGAGAACAGTGGTGAAAGAGGACTTCTTCTGTTCGGTAACTGCGTGCAGAATGCCCGATCTTTTTTGTTATCTACTAACTGACACATCTAGCAAAATTTTTGCAACGCCACACCCATTTTATTTACCGAGGCAACTGCCTCGGCTGCCTCATGCCTAGTTACACCACTGTCTAGTCGTCACTTTTTCATTTCTCCGATCATCGTCGTCAACGGTAATCACATCTACAAGCTACACAGATCATTGCCATGCATGCAACGAGTCTAGATTGTTGCATCTTGGTGTTGAACTTTTGTTACCAAACTTGCTAGCAACCGATTATTTCCTTTCGTTTTTTATCCTAGTGGCTGTGACCGACGGCAGTGTCGCTATCACCCTTCTCAAAGGGCCGAATCTTGCACTGTGCTACAAGTGCAGGGGCGTAGACACAATTCTAAAACTGGGGGGGCTTAACCAAGAGGCCTAATTGTGCTTTTGCGCATGCGCCCAGTGCACGTTCATCACCCGACTGCATCCGTATCACAATGTCTCTGATAGCGTGGCTGCGGAAAGCGCAACAACCGGATGGAAGTGTAACTAACTATCCCACTGGCATTGACCATGAAAGCAATGTCTCAGGTGAAGAAGACGCCCAAGAGCACGCCCAAACTAGCAACGTGGCTGGACCAGCCTCTACAAGTTCTGAAAGCGGCCACCACTCTCACCAGCCCGACGCAACTGATGCCTCCGAGACAAGACCGGTTGCTGGCGCCCAGCCTCAGCCCACCTTGATGCCTTGGAGTCCTCACCAACCCTTGCTGTCCTTCCCATATCGCACATTTGCTAAGCAGCAGCGAGCATTCTGTTCTTCTTGGTATAGAAGATACCCGTGGTTGCATTATCAAGAAGCAGATGACAAAGTCTTCTGCTTCTACTGCCAGGTGGCGGAGAAGAAGGACTTAGGCTCAGTTGCTCTGCGCGCTGGGAACTTGGACGATAAATTCGTGAGAACTGGCTTTACAGACTGGAAGAAAGCACTCACTAAATTTGAAAAACATCAGAAATCAGTCTTTCATCGTGATGCTATGGATATGGTGGTTGGCAAGGAACAGAATGTTGGGCAAATGCTAGGGAAAGGTTATGCAGAAGAAATGGTTGAGAATAGGAATATGTTACAGATAATTATTAGTTGCATTCGATACCTTGCTCGGCAAGGTCTCGCCATGCGTGGTCGGTCTAAACCTGAAGGTAGTGTCGCTCTTGAAAGGGATTCCAACTTAATGCAACTCCTCATTATGCGTGCTGAAGACAATCCGAGGCTCTGGAAATGGTTAGACAAATGCCAGGCCAAGTTCACAAGCCCCTGTATACAAAATGAAATTCTCAGTATCATGGCATTAATGATTCTGAGAGATGTTGTTAGGAAGGTATCGGGAAAGTGGTACACTATCATGGTAGATGAAACTACAGATTTGTCCAATACTGAACAAATGGTCTTCTGTCTTCGATACGTAGATGATGATCTGGAAGTCCATGAGGAAGTAATAGGGCTGTATAGCTTAGACTCAACTTCTGCTGACTCTATACTAGCAACAGTTCAAGATATCCTGTTACGCATGAATCTAAGGATTGACCATTGCCGAGGCCAGTGCTACGACGGCGCTAGTAACATGGCAGGAGCGAAGTCAGGCGTTGCAAAAAGACTAAATGATCTAGAGCCCCGTGCGTTGTACACACACTGCTATGGTCATGCATTAAACCTAGCGACTCAGGATGTGTTGAAAGGTATCAAGGTCATGCGAAGTGCTCTGGAGACCGTACATGAAATTACTAAGTTGATAAAAAAATCACCCAAACGTGAAAGCATCTTCAAGAAGTTTAAAGATGTTGTCACTGCTGGCTCTCCAGGACTACGGATTCTTTGTCCTACACGATGGACGGTCAGGGCTGAGGCATTAACGTCAATATCTGAAAACTACACTACACTTCAGATGACTTGGGATGTGGCAAAAGAAGCCACAAAGGATACTGAGATGAGAGCTAGAATTGGAGGAATCGCTTTGCAGATGGACACATTTGACTTCGTTTATGGTGTTGAACTTGGAAGAAAGCTGCTGAACATAGTGGACAACCTGTCCCGATCCTTACAGAGTTCTACTATTTCAGCATGCGAAGGCCAAAAGCTAGTCAGTACTACAACAACAACTATCCAGTCAATGAGATCTGATGAGTGCTTTGATATATTTTGGAAGTACGTTGAACGCAAAAGATTGTCACTTCAAGTGCCATCCCCTACCCTTCCACGACGTAGGAAAGTTCCAAGACAATTCGAGGTAGGAGAAGGTGCAACAGTACATCCAGTAGAAGTGAAGGAGATCTATCGAAGGGCTTACTTTGAGGCCATTGACTTGATTTTAGCAGCAGTCAAAGATAGATTTCATCAGAAAGGATTCAACATGTTACAGAAATTAGAGACAGTTGTAACTTCTCTTCAGCAACCCCAGCAATCGGAAGCACTGAAAGAGATTGTCAATTTTTATGGTGATGATTTCAGTCACCCAGACCGACTTCAAACACAGCTCACTCTTCTTCATGCAGGTACTGAACAGCCACTGACGGATGTACGGTCTCTGGTCGTATACCTCAAATCCTTAAGCAGTGCAGAAAGACAGTTTTTTTCTGAAGTCATCAAAGTAGTCAAGCTCATTCTGGTAATGCCGGCAACAAACGCCACAAGTGAAAGAAGTTTTAGTGCTCTCCGTAGACTCAAGACATGGCTACGTTCTACAATAAGTGAATGTCGTCTCAACTGGTCTATGATACTCCATATCCATAAGGACAAAACTGATGCATTACCAATAAAAGGTGTTGCGAATGAGTTTGTTACACGTAATGAAAGCAGAAGACGACTATTCGGACACTTTGATTAAACTCTTTTGAATTAGTAAATGTAGTGTTGTGTTGTACGCGTACTGCCTATCCCTTAATGTATCAAAGATTTGAAATACAAGTCTCAAATTCTGGGGGGGCTTGAGCCCCCAAAGCCCCCCCGGTGTCTACGCCCTTGAAGTGCAATGCACACTGACCGGCAAGGGCGATTTTTTTTGGACGAGGTTTGGGAACTTAGCCGCTGCAGCGAATGCGCTTTGGTGTACGAGGCTGCCGGCGCGCCAATTGATTCTTGGTAGTGAATGGACATGTTACAACCGCGATTTTGACATAAACGAACTGCTGCCTTTTTGCGCATCTTTCGAGCAGTAACCTGCACCGTTTATTGAAAGGGCGCCTCAGTTTTGAGTGTCGTCCGCTGAACGTTGCTCTCTCGGCACAAATCGACTTCCAATAAATTGGACGGCAGGTAAAGTGATTTTTAGTTACTATGTTTTGCGGTTCAATAAAAAAATTTGCAGTTTCTTGAAATAATTTTTGGGTGCGGTATCTGCTACGCACATTATTAATTAACTGGATTGAATTGTGTGTCAATATTTACATTGTGGCGTGCACTGCATACATCAAATTGTGTACTATTTATTGCAAATTTATTTCCTGTGTCCAATTAAATAATATGCAATTAATTAATTACCAATACAATTAGAACAGTGCAAAGTACTCAGGCAATTTAATTCTATTTCACAACTACTCCTACAAAAGATTTATTAACAGATAAACAATATACAATTAAAATGACAGCATACCATATGTGTGTGTACACAATATTTATTAATTAAGCATTATCTAGTTGGTATAAACACGTACATGAAATAATCTATAGACACTTCAATACTCATTACAAATCAGATCATTTAGTGCAAACCACATGATAATTACTAATGCATAGAATCATTGTAGATGGATGACGACGACGTATTCATAACTCTGCTGGTTGTCACACAGCTACAGTATTATTGAGGTAATGTATGTTTAGAGCTAGCACTGGTTTTAATTAAATTAAGTTAATTAATTTAAGTTAAGTTACTTAAGTTGATGGTATCAGTCATTGCGTTGTTGGCACTTCTAGGTATACATTGTATATGCCTTTTGCCAACTGGTATCGTATTGCAAACTATATAATTATTATGGCATTGTTATATGGTTGGTGACGTGAATGACATTTATATAATTAGTATACTGGTGTGTGTGTGTGTGTGTGTGTGTGTGTGTGTGTGTGTGTGTGTGTGTGTGTGTGTGTGTGTATGTGAGAGGTAATAAGAAATA
>NC_085090.1:7938317-7970817 GCF_963422355.1 Corticium candelabrum
AATTGAGTGTAGTTTTTAGGCGTGAAGACAAGGTGATCGGGATCGAGTTCGATGCAGTCAAGGCATGCGGTCGATTTTGGTGTAAGTGTAATCGTTAAGTTGCCCCATTGAGGTTTGTCATACAAGTTGAATGTGACCACAGCACTGCCTTTTGGTGTTGTTATATACGCATCTTGTATGCCTTCACTTTTATTGACTCCTTCGTTATAGATCTGACCACAAGCTTGCTCCCAGCCTTTTGGCAGTTGAATTGGATTTTTTGGCATTCCGGGAGTGATGATGGTGTGTGCAACTACACGCATGGATGGGTCAAATGTGCCGTGGCCTCGATGGTCCCTTCATTCAAATCACAGTAAATACAAGAAACTGATAGATTGTGTGTGTGTCTGTCTGTCTGTCTGTCTGTGTCTGTGTCTGTGTCTGTCTGTGCCTGTCTGTCTGTCTGTCAATACATATATTTTCAAACATTGAACTATGTGTGTGTGTGTGTGTGTGTGTGTGTGTGTGTGTGTGTGTGTGTGTGTGTGTGTGTGTGTGTGTGTTTCTGTCTGTCTGTCTGTTTGTCTGTCTGTCTGTGGGTGTAGTCAAGTACAGGTAGGGTAGCTAACTTACATTTAATTACTTACCAAACTGATTCGTATGGAATTCCTGTGTTAGCATCAACATAGACAGTCCCATTGTCATCGATCCCAGCCTCCTTATGCCAAACGTCTGTCTTCATTCCATTTCTCATCACAGTTTTATTGTATGTCATGCCATCGCAAACCGTCAGTCCCATGCATTCATCGTTTGAGTGACCAATCATGAGAGCTCCTAAGCCCATGGGAGAAAACATTTCAACAACCATGTTGGTAGTGAAGTAACAATTCTCGGCGTCAGGCTGTTTGGAGTATACAAGAGCGAGAGTCTTGTTGTAAACTTCATCTGTCTTTGCTACATCTGGTGCTGTATACATGTATGCATGGCTGTAGGCTAGAGCACAAAAGATATCATTACAAAGCATCAAACCAAGGAATACTGATTGCAGTAAGCATGCATGACAAGTCCAGTAAGAGTAGTGTATTGGCCTAGACACAATTCAACAAAACAACTGCCTAGACAACATTGCAAGTCGTACAGCACACACATGCCGTACCTAGATGTACCTGCTTCTGTTTCTACTTGCTTGAGAACCATATCGTATTCGATTCTCGCAAGAAACCTTCCCGTTTCGCTTCTTGTTGACGCCACGAATACTTGAGCAGTAGCACCATAATTGTCCGAGTAATTTGCCGTAAATTGCACGGGAAATGCAGGATAACGCGGTGCACCTGAAGTGTTAGCACTAGAGGATGATGAGACTAGAAAGAAACACCAAACGAAGACGAGCGAGAGCCTTCGCAAAGACATGGTGAAGCCAACAACTCGACAAGTCAGAATGGCTGTTGTAATGACACTCGTGAATGTCATAGGATCTTCTCGTCACGAGACTTACCCTCGCAAATTTGATATCAATTTGTTATTAGAAATCGGTTATCGTTGCAACATACAATTGCTTAGTAAGGTACTCGGGAATTAGTTCCAATTACGTCTAGTACGTCCCTCGCGTAATGATGAAATAGGGAACTAGCGCAGTTCCCACGGATATCTAGAAGCGGACTCTCTACGTAATTTTTAGTACCAGATCTAGAACGTTACAGCTCGGTTGTCTGCTTCATCCTTGAAGCATGCTAGGCTCTAGTCGTCACTTTTTCATTTCTCCGATCATCGTCGTCAACGGTAATCACATCTACAAGCTACACAGATCATTGCCATGCATGCAACGAATCTCTAGATGGTTGCATCTTGGTGTTGAACTTTTGTTACCAAACTTGCTAACAACCGATTCTTCCTTCAGTTTTTGTTCTAGTTGCTGCGACCGACGGCAATGTCGCTATCACCCTTCTCAACGGGCCGAATCTTGCACTAGACGGGGTGCTGCAAGTGCAATGCACACTGACCGGCGCGGCAAAAGAAAGCAATGTGAGAGTCGTGTGGGAACACAACGGAACACGAATTTGCGACAGTGAACAACAACCCGTCGCGATTGTAGGGCACAGAGTCAAAGCCACGTGTGTTAGTGGCAATCACTTCACTTCCAATATTCTCATCGTACGAAGTCTCGACTACCAAGACGCCGGTCTGTACCGTTGCCTTGTGATTGGGGAAGGAAAATCGCTTGCCGTGAGTGTAACAATTCGTGACGCAGTCACGTGGTTATCAACCACTGAAGCATCCACCACAGATGCGACTTTAACATTGACATCCACATTCAATTCGAATTCTGCAGCAGCAAACGGACGACAGTCCAAAAAAGGTAAGGAGGATTTGCATGCTTGTCAGTCCCAGGACGTTGTCATTGTGTGAGTTGTTAATTAATTAATTGATTCATTTGTCTAATTAGGGACTAAACATTGGGGACTGTATAGGACACCACACATTTCTATGGTCGCCTCTTTGAGAACAAACGGTAAGAGTTAACACATTGGTAGACAAACAGACAGACCTACAGACAGACAGACAGACAGACAGTAATAATCACCCTTTAATACTTGCATTTGAATGACTAATGCCTGACAATTCAATGACGTCATGGGGTTAAGGGCGTAGCAAAGGGTGCCCTCCCTGTAGGGTACAATAACCAATGTGGAATGGCAGACCCTGATGGGCACACAGACATTTGTTTATTAATTGCTTTGATGCTGTACGTACTACACGTGTACAAGCAAGGTCCCACATCTGTCTTCCCAACTAGCTAATATCATCATCTGGTATTAAATATATAGATAAATAATTTATTATTTGTTTGTACTGTAATTTTGTTTTCTGCAGGATTTGCAGTCACTGGTAATTCTGGAGATCATGACATGGAAACAGTGACCTCTGACACTGAATCATGGGATCAACCCTCGACAGTTGCAAGTGTTGATTGGGATAAACATTTTACAACTGAAACAAGTGCTGCTGCTAGTAACATGATGAACACTGTTGATTGGGATCCAACACCAACTGTTGCTGACGTCATACCATCAGGTAACTTTCTATAAATTAAATGACAAAATTCCAACCATTAGCTGTTGTACCATCATTTATTTACTGTTTTATTTGTCTGTTAATCAGCTTGTTTGTTTATATGGTTGTCTGTCTGTCTGTCTGTTTGTCTGTATGTATGTATGTATGTTTGTCTGTTTGTCGTCTGTCTGTCTGTCTGTTTGTCTGCCTGCCTGCCTGTCTGTCTGTCTGTCTGTCCGTCTGTCTGTCTGTCCAATACATATATTTTCAACATTGAAATCTACAATCAACACAACTAAGCAACTCTACTGTCCCAATCGCATAAACTCTCTACCAAACTAAAACTCTACAGAAACCAGCTCTATATAGGGCTGTACAGTAAAGCACATCTGTCTGTCTGTCTGTCTGCCTGCCTGCCTGTCCATCCGTCCGTCCGTCTGTCTGTCTGTCTGTTCATGTGTCTGTCTGTCTGTTTGTCTGTCTCTCTGTCTGTCTGCTTGCCTGCCTGTCTGTCTGTCTGTCTATCTACTTTTGCTTTGCTTAGAATAAACGTTCTCTGTATATTAGAATCAGCTTTTTTGGTGTCTACGTGGAATCCAGTTGTCATTTTTGGTGCTGCAGCAATGGTCACATTATGGCATCTCCACTACAGTTGTTAGAGGTTTCATACAAAACTAAACATATTATCCTCAGTATTATATACATATTTGTATATTCACCTTTCTAAGCACAAAGTCACAAGCGTTTTTAATCATATTTTATTGCCATAGCGACATCTATTATTGTGAGACACTGTAGTAGTCAGTACTGTACTATTTTATGTAAACATCATCAGCAGTGAGGTTATCAATGACTGTCATACCATAATTTCATTTTCTACTGAAATTTCTAATTGCTAGCTGCTACATGCTACACAAAAATCAACAGCAATTTCCTACTAAAATGCGTCTCGATGTCGACTAAGTAATCGTTGCTAAGTTACGCTGACTGCAACATCAATATCAGCAATAGCCAATGATTCATAGAATAGTGACGTCATGGACAGACATTGAAAGGTGGCGCGTGGCACGTGATGCCAGTAATGCCACCAGAGCAAGCACAGACAAAGAAATAGTCGGTTCCCACGTTGTCGTACGATCCTCCCGATGCACGAATGTTGACCTGTGAAGTGCCGTTCTTCTTGTAGACCAATTTCACTTCCTGAAGTTGAGTGTAATTCTCGGGTGTGAATACGAGATGGTTTGGGACCATTTCGATACAGTCGGAGCATTCGGATGGATCCAGTGTCATGCTGATGATTGTGTTGCCTCGTAGGGGCGTGTCGTACAGGTTGAAGGTGACAACGTCACTGCCGCTGGGAGTCGTGACAAATGCACTGCTTCTGCTTTTGCTGTGATTGACTCCTCGGTCGAGATCTCCGCAGTTGTACTCCCAGCCCTTTGGCAGTTGAATTGGATTCTTTGGCTTTCCGGGTGTGATGACGGTGTGTGTGACTGTGTGTGTGGACGGGTTGAATGTGCCATGGCCCTTGTGGTCCCTTCATTCAAATCACAGTAAGTGGACATACACTATGACATACGATCAAACAGAGAGATAAGCATGCTTGTGTGTGTGTGTGTGTGTGTGTGTGTGTGTGTGTGTGTGTGTGTGTGTGTGTGTGTGTACGTGCATGCGTGTGTATGTGTGTGTTCATGTGTACAATGCATATATTCACCCCACAGATTCATATGGAATTCCCGTATTAGCATCAGCGTAGACAATCACATTGTCATAATCCCCAATAGCCTTAGACCAGACGTCCGTCTTTATCCCATTCCTCATCACAGTTCCATTGTATGTCATGCCGTCACACACTGTCAGTCCCATACATTCCCCATTTGAGCTACCAAGCATGAGAGCTCCTATACCCATCGGAGAAAACATTTCAGGGATTCGATCAACAGAGTAGTCACATGCCTCTTTGCCAGGATCCGTTATGTAACGCAGGCTGAGAGTTCTGTTGTACACTTGTGCAGTCTTTACCACATCGTCCGGTGCCGTGTACACAAATGCAATGCTGTGCACTGAAACAAACATTTACATTACAGATTGACACAATTAACACGTAGAATCGAGACAAAGTATTGTGATAAATCAGGCACGTGCATAACATGCGTGTCCGTCACGTGCATAATAGTGCCCATCACGTGCAAGTGTGCATCATCACGTGACACATCCGTTTCGTCATTGTTTACAACTAAACGTACAGATAACAGACAGACGCACACGACGCTTGTACCTGCAGCAAGTTCTACTTGCTTCAAAACCATCTGGTAGTGAATTCTCACCATAAACCTTCCCGTTTCGCTTCTTGTCGACGACACAAAAACTTGAGCGGTGGCGCCAACATTGTCCGAGTAATCTGCAGTAAACTGCATAGGAAACGCCGGATAGCGCGGTCGATCTAGAATTCTAGGAGACGACGCATGCGCAAGTCCGTAGAGGCAACAGATGAGGACAAGCCACTGCAGCATCATGGAGTATGATAAAATATGAAGTTGGCCGAGTTTATATAAGCCGACAGCTGCAATCCTCGTGAATGTGACTGTCACAGGACTTGGTCACGAGATAACCCACGAATAGTTGTTATCAACTTGTTGTCACAAGACTTCCTGTAGACGTCACTTAGAGATTACTACGTTAAATATACGAGAGACTTGCGCAAAGTATAGCGTAGCAGACTTAGCAAGCGATTAGACTAGAGTAACTAACTAGCATCTTAGCGTCTCGATTTTTGCAACACTAACTGTAATATTCAATTGCAAGTCTGTACTATAAAAATTTATAATTAGGAAACGCGGGGAAAACCCAGATATGTGAAGCACGTGACCATGGGAAGGTAAAATTGCGGCATTTAGATCGAAAGCTCGTGACGAGGTGGGTAGAGATGCGAACTCGCTGATTGGTTGGCCAATAGTAGTGGCAATGTTTGGCATGTTACTAGCTAATCTAATTAAAAAGTTTAGTCTGGTAAACAGCAAATGGTCTGTTTAGACCTACGGAAAGCATCATGCACGGGGCAAGCAGTTCGAATCCTCAGATATGGCCATATATATATATATACCACTGGCAGTCTGAGACTCTGACCCTTCAACCATTTCTTTCTTCTCTAGCTCTTTGCTGTGCCTTAGGCTTGTCCATCAATTACTAACTCACGAGGTTAGGTAATAATTAATTAATTTGTCGCACATTTGGCCGTTGAATCTCTCTAGGCAGACAAGCCTCTCTGAAAGACAAGAATGACACGTTGTGACCGTCTAATTATACACATTATAAAGCCGTAGTGTGTGTGTGTGTGTGTGTGTGTGTGTGTGTGTGTGTGTGTGCGTGTGTGTGTGTGTTTGTGTGTGTGTGTGTGTGTGTGTGTGTGTGTGTGTGTGTGTGTGTGTGTGTGTGTGTGTGTGTGTGTGTGTGTGTGTGTGTGTGTGTGTGCAGGCCCGGATCCAGGAATTTTTGAAAGAGGGGGTTGACCTGGTAGCAGTTATTCATAGCATTGTTAATTTTCTCTTTTCTAATAAAATTATTGAACCACGCCTATTGGAAAAGAGAGGGTTGCAACCCCCTGAACCCCCTGAACCCCATCTGGATCCGGGCCTGGTGTGTGTGTGTGTGTGTGTGTGTGTGTGTGTGTGTGTGTGTGTGTGTGTGTGTGTGTGTGTGTGTGAGTGTGTGTGTGTGTGAGTGTGTGTGTGTGTGTGTGTGTGTGTGTGTGTGTGTGTGTGTGTGTGTGTGTGTGTGTGTGTGTGTGTGTGTGTGTGTGTGTGTGTGTGTGTGTGTGTGTGTGTGTGTGTGTGTGTGTGTGTGTGTGTGTGTGTGTGTGTGTGTGTGTGTGTGTGTGTGTGTGTGTGTGTGTGTGTGTGTGTGTGTGTGTGTGTGTGTGTGTGTGTGTGTGTGTGTGTGTGGATACAATGATAAACTAATTTACTAACAACTAATCTAATGTGCCCGTGAGAAGAACGGGGTGGTAGACTAAGAAGTACACAACGTTGCAGACAACCATACCTCAGATTTCACTTGCAAGGCTAAGTTGCAATGTAATTCCGGTTACTACGGCAACACAAACTTAATTAGCTCAATAACAACAAGTTGATATCAAATATATATTTTCTCGTGACTAGATCCTATGACAAGCGTCATTGCAACAGCCATTCTGACTTGTCGAGTTGTGCCTTCGCGATGATGTCTTTACGAAGGCTCTCGCCTGTCTTCGTTTCGTGTTTCTTTGTACTAATCTCATCATCCCCTTCAGGTACTGCACCGCGTTATCCTGCATTTCCCATGCAGTCTACGGAAAATTACTCGGACAATTATGGTGTTACTGCTCAAGTATTTGTGGCGTCAACAAGAAGCGAAACGGGAAGGTTTCTTGCGAGAATCGACTACGATATGGTCTCGGTCAAGGTACGTATGAATGGCATGTAGCCTCGGCCTCCCAGACCTGTGTAGCGCCAATCCAAAAATTATTAAATTGGCACTACACGGGTCTGGAAGGCCGAGGCTGTATGTCATGTGTTTGTCGTGTAACTTGCAGTGTTGCATTACCAATTTTGATGCTTTGTAATGATATCTTCTGTGCTCTAGCCTACAGCTATGCATACATGTATACAGCACCAGATGTAGCAAAGACAGACAAAAGTTTACAACAAGACTCTCTCTCTTCTGTACTACAAACGGCCTGAAGAGCAGGGATGTTACTTCCTTACCGACATGGTCCCTGAAATGTTTTCTCCCATGGGCTTAGGAGCTCTCATGATTGGTCACTCAAATGGAGAATGCATGGGACTGACGGTTTGCAATGGCATGACATACACTAAAACTGTGATGAGAAATGGAATGAAGACAGACGTTTGGGTTATCGAGGCTGGGATTGATGACAATGGGACTGTCTATGTTGATGCTAACACAGAAATTCCATATGAATCAGTTTGGTAAGTAATTAAATGTACTTGTACTTGACACCAAACACACACACACACACACACACACACACACACACACACACACACACACACACACACACACACACACACACACACACCATGCAGCTTTACCAACAGGAGGGTTTGAATGACCAAAGCTAACCTTAATGACGTCTTAATAATTGTAACGTGATCATGTAACATAAATGTAAATAACTCAATGCAATTTTAAAATTAATAATTAAACTTAAACATTAGTACCATAAATTGAATTAAATTGCAAAATATATGTAAGAGTAAACAACAATATATTTTAGTTGCTGCAAGTGATTTGAAAAATGGCAAATGTGTATCAGAATGTTGACATATACAACCACTAATTCAATCACTCTTCATACAATCTTTTGTCTGTTACTGTTGTGATATAATAAGCATAAGTATTTGTATCACATCACTCTTGTATGTATCAGTTTCATGTATTTATTGTGATTTGAACAAAGGGACCATCGAGGCCACCACTCACATTTTCCATCTATGCACACAGTTGCACACACCATCATCACTCCTGGAATGCCAAAAAATCCAATTCAACTGCCAAAAGGCTGGGAGCAAGCGTGTGGTCATTTTCTTAACCCAAGAGTTAATATTACAAGTGTGGGCACACAAGGTGCATTTATATCAACACCGAAAGGCAGTGCTGTGGTCACATTCAACTTATATGACAAACCTCTATGGGGTAACACAACAATTACACTCACACCAAACTCAACCGAATGCCTTGACTGTATTGAAGTCAAGCCCGATCACCTTGTCTTTACGCCTAAAAACTACACTCAATTTCAGGAAGTTAAGTTGATCTACAAGAAGGATGGAGTCGTAAGCATTGATATGAAAGCATCGAAGGAATATCACTATTTGGTCTATCCTCACTACCTTCGTGTCTGTGCTTGTTCGGGTGGTGCTACTAACGTCACATTTCATGGATCACTTCAAAACACTAGCTGTCCCTGACAATGAACGATTGACTGACTTCCTAGGATGTTGATGGCTGCTGCAATGAGCAAAGCAGTGGCTTGCTGTTTGTTAATTGGTTTTAGTAGTCACTGCTGAATGGAACTAACAGTGCAGTAGATTGTTGGTGTTTTAGAATAATTTTGTTGTTGCTCTAGAGCTGGTGAATCACAGAAAAATATCACCAGATCGCCCACGCAAAGTTGTCCTCAACTTGTCACAAGACTTCCTGTTGGCGCTTAATTAATTAAACTTGCCCAAAGCATAGCAAACAGTCTAACTAGGGTAATAGATAGTATCTTCTCTCCTCGATGTTTGCAGCACTGATTAAGTCTGTTCGAAAATTTATGAAAACTTGGCAAACCCCAAATATGTGAAACACGTGACCATGGGAAGGTAAAAATTTACGGCATTTAGTCCAAAGCTGGTGGGTAGAGGTGCAAACTCTAACCTGTTGACTTCGGGCTTAGTAGGGTTTGACTCCTGTATTATAGTAATACACTGATGATTATACTAATTACACATAGGTAACATAACACTAACATACCACATGCTACACAGCCAATTGAGCAATAGTATGTTTGGCATGCCATTCTAATCTGGTAAACACTCTCTTCTACTAGCTAACTAGAGGCACGTTTCTCAACGTAAGAGTGACGAAGTGTTAGGACTTCTTTTGTCTTTGTTTTCGTGCAGCATCACAGTAACGATGTTCGAGCTAATTATGTAATGATCACGTGACTACACGCTGAGGCACTGAGAGAGACAAGTTTAGTTACTCTAACTAGGAGCTTTTTTCAGAATTTTTTATAGTATACGTATACTTGAATAGTTCGTAATTACTCTAGCATGTAAACAAACCCAGAATTTCCACGGTTCGGTCACAGGCTGTTTGTTTATATAAGTCTCCGTCTGTAAACAGGATGCATGATGGAGTCACGTGTACCTAGATGTTGCAATGGCATGCAAGACTGCAGATATTGCATCACTTCTTCGTCCGCCTGTGGATGGATATGGAAAAGTTGCTAGCGTTCGTCTTCGGTAACGATATCTAAATAGATTGTGTGTAGCTGTCTAGCTCTAGTGGTAGAGTCATTTGTAACTTTCAGTTTAGCTATGCTAGATAGTAGTGTTGTCACGCGACCAAATTCTCCCTTTTCAGTCTACGCATGGTCTGTAAAGTTATGCAGTGGCGTATCTAGATTTGCTACACAAAACGTTAGCCTGCTAGGGGATTCTAAGTATACGTCAGCCTAGCTAGACACGCACGCCGACGATCAGTCTCAAGATAGAGTACATGAAACGATTCATAGACCCTTTGTTACTACGGAAAGCTATAATAATATTTCATAGCCGTCAAGAAGTGCATGGGCAACATTCTTCGTCAATTGCAAGTTGGCTGCTTGGCAGAGCAACAGCAATTCGCAGTGATGTCATCTAGGAAACATTTGTGAACAAATAGCAAGATGAGAGACAGTCGTAACAGGTCCAATCTATTATCTAGACATCTGTTTGAAAGGCTATATAGCTAGGCTAGCTAGCAATTAATTGACTCGCATTTTTTGAATTACACTAGAAAGACTTCCATGCACATGTGTGGAGCTATAATAATAGTGTAGTGTAATGTGCTCGTTGTCGGTTACTTGCAGTGTTGATGTTGTGTGCACGAAGTTATGGAGCTGATCGACTAGATGCCGTCTTAGGAAAGAATCGACCGGTTGAGGGAACCCTCATTTTGCGATGTTGTCTAGCTGATAACCTTACAAAGAGAGGTATCGAGTACGAGTGGACGCTTAATAGCTCAATCTGCAGATGCAACAGTCAAGACACGCAAGTACAACCGGACGACAGAATCAAGTGCATTACGTTCGAGTTAGTTCCAAACTATGGTTACTGCAACGTGTTATTCGTGAGTTCCTTGAGATACGAAGATGCCGGCCGCTACGATTGTCATGCAGACGGAAAGTCCGCTAGCATCACCATTAGCGTGCATAGCAAAGTCTCTCCACCAACAGGTAAGACAAGTCTAGCTACAATTAGCTTGGACAACGTAAACTGATTTTATTGCAGAGCAACCGCCCACTAGCAAACCAACAGAGATGCCATCATTAGCTAATTCTACGAGTCTAGTTTCGCGAGATCTTTACGGTAAGAGTTTCTGTATGATTGCATGCTGTTAGATAGCATATGCAGTGGAGGAGTTTGGGTTGTATTGGATGTCGTTATAGGAAGCTCTATTCCTCCCACGACAGCGAGTGCTTCTTCACCTGATAGATACACCACCATCCACACGAACGGTGAGACATTGCAAAGACAACGAGCGGCATTAATTAAATTTAATAAATTATACACGCGCCATGCATCAGTAGAGTTTGGAGTTTTGCCTGCTTGGCACAAGTCTACGTGTAACCCGATACATGGCGCATAGCATTAATAGTTTGCAGATACGGTCATATTACATGCTAATTGTGTTGGCAACCGGAGGCAAGCCATACCACATTTGCTTGGATTTGTGCATGACATACATACTAAAACGTACTTGAATTGCATATACTCAACAATGCATTGTGTCCTAATTAATTCAGCTGCAGTTTCTAACTCTACTAGAAAAAGGTCTAAATATAGCTAATTGTATTGCATCTGTTTTGCAGGTGAGCAATCTAGAGAAATTCGCACTCGAACTGAGATCACTGCTACTCCGAATTCAAACATATCTACGTCTCCAGTTACTGTGGCAAACACTTCGTCTGCAGGTAACGTGTTTGCATGTGTTCTCTTGTGTTGAAACCGTGCTGAACTCTGTTTGCCAGGATCATCTGTTTATCTGCTGAAGTCAAGCTTTGGTGTGGTAGCAGTCGTCTTGGCCATGCGTTGCTTATTTTGAAGCTACTGAAGTTGTACGATGTCCAATGTATAAAAATATTTAGTCAGTAGCCCAAGAATGAATTGAATGGCCATTGCAAGTGTAGCGTGTTGCTTGGCGTGCACATGCTGTAGATAAGTTAGCCGTAGATAAGTCTATATATAGCTACTTTCGTATTGGACAGTGTATAGTAGACACTCTTTGCTTTGAGTAGTGGTTGCGGTGTTGCATTGGTTAGTAGTTGCTTCTTGCTCAATAGACTGTACATGTAGTAACCTACCCGCTCGGTCTTGTTACACAAGTTAGTTGTTGTTGTTTTAATAGAAATGAATTTGTCTACCACGTGGTATTAACTTAATTTAGTGATTAGCAATGAATTCATGTTTTGTGTTGTTGTTTGTTTACGTATTTAAAATGATATTGAAATGGTTGAGATTGTTTTGATGTCTAGGCATATTGTAGAAACGTGTGTGAAGTGTAGTTTTTACACACACACACACACACACACACACACACACACACACACACACACACACACAACACACACACACACACACACACACACACACACACACACACACACACACACATAACACACACACACACACACACACACACACACACACACACACACACACACACACACACACACACACACACACACACACACACACACACACACACACACACACACAACACACACACAAACACACAAACTTTATATATATATATATATATATATATATATATATATATATATATATATCAAAATCAAATGCAAATAATAATGTATATGGCAGAGTCATCCTCACTGCAATGGCCTATACATGACACGTTCGAGAATGTCACTTTTATTTTACTACGAAATCAAAGCACGACAAGCTATAAATACACTACATACACTCCAGGTCATGTTGTCAATAATGTCAATAATGTCAATAATGATTAACATTGCAGATTTGCCTTCTACGAAGAACATGGCTACTTCGACACCCACGACATCCACTACTGCATCTCAAGCTGTCAATTCTACTGTTGGTGGCACAGTTTCGTTAGTTCAAAATTTATCAAATCTACCAGCCACTTCATCAGTAACACAACTACAGCTGAACCATCTGCGTCTACAAAAGGTATTTAATTAATATACATAAACAAACACACTGGACTTATTTCTTGGAGGGTCGACCTGCATGCCTATTTTGATGTAACAGTTAGAAACTCTTTGCAGCCGTTGTATGTGACAAAATCAGCTGTAAGGGCTGGAGCCGCAGCAGAGGCAGGTGAAGAACAAAAGCACAGTAACCATGAAGACAGAGTTCGTGCAGCTGGTGGTCTCTTTTACCCCTTAGTGGTTGAGACCGTGGGCTCTGGTCATTATTCAGCATCAAAACTCTGAAAGCTATTGCTTCTCAAAACCTTAGCAGTCAGTGGCCTTAAATTCCACCGGGCTTTCCAAAATATGATGCAGCAACTTTCTATTCAATTGTGGAAACACAATTTGAGAATGATTCACAAGAGAATTCAGCTTAAAGTACAGGATGTTAATGTTGGGATATACCTAGTGTAATGTAAGACTTGTTGGTTTGGGGATGTTTGGGGGGATAGTTTGAGTTTGAATATAAAAATATATATCTGTGTGTACACACAAACCTCAAATTTCTCCTCCCCACAAATATGTTTCATTCAAGGACTTACTTCATATATATATATATATATATATATATATATATATATATATATATATATATATATATGTATATTGAAGTAAGTCCTTGTATATATCAACATATATATTTAAAGACAATTTAACACCAGCTTACGTGACCACGCCCGACTTAACACGATATCCACACAGCACGCTGGAGCATGGCTGTGGACAATACCCAACCCCAACACTGGCCTCGCCATGCCCCATAGAGAGTTTGTGGTATTGTTGCACATCTGGTTGGGCATCCCACTTTTCCCGGCAGATTTGGGTTCCAAGCACTGTTCCTGTGGACAGATCTTAGATAAATTTGGCAACCACTTGCTTGGATGTGGTCAGAACAACATAAGAACACGCCGACATGACGCTTTATGCGATGCTCTTTTTCACGCTTTGCTTGTGGATAATGGCAACTGTCGTAAGGAAAAACGCTGCAACACTGATACTTGTGCCAGACCGGGTGATATTTTCCACCCTGACTTCGAACAAGGCTGTGCCACCTATTTTGATGTAACAGTCAGGAACACAATGCAACCGTCATACGTTACCCAAACAGCTTACAGTGCCGGAAATGCAGCTGCAGCTGAAGAAAGGGAAAAAGACCAACGTCATGAAGCCAATGTCACATCAACTGGGAGTATTTTCCACCCTCTTGTGTGCAAATCTCTTGGCTTGTGGTCACCACACAGTTTAGAAGTATTGAAGACCATCGCACGACGTTTATCTTTCAAAAGAAATTTGGCAGTCAGCCAGGCAGTCAGTAACATACATGAACAACTGTCGGTGAAACTCTGGCTATATAATGCCAAAATGATATGGCATAGACTGGCTTTAGACTGTACTGACATGGTTTTTGAATAACGTGTGTTAGATACCCACGTAGGTGGGTTTATATATATATATATATATATATATATATATATATTTAACAGATTAATGGTGACCCAGTTGAGTCACCTTACTCTAGAACACCGTAATTGAAAGAAGAGTCGATGTCAAAAGCAATTTTTCTAAAATCAACTTTGCATTGTATTGCCTTAATCTGCATTACAATTGCTCATGCATATTGCAAAAAGTTTTGCACTAAGAGTTCGTCCACTAAACTTGTGCCTACAAAACTACTGTCAGGTGTTGCAACTGGCATACATCAGATACACCTGCAAGTACCTGGCAAAAGGCTAATGCAGTACAAAGAGTCCCCAGATCACACACTACCAGTAAGGGTACACAAGCTGAGTTACATGTGTTCAAAAACTACTGTCAGGTGTTGTCAACTGGCATACATCTGTAAAAGTTTCTCATACACCTGCAATCCTTGACAAAAGGCTAATGTACAGTGTAGTACAAAATAGTCCCCAGATCACACACTACCAGTAAGAGTAGACAAGCTGAGCTACATGTGTTCAATAAACTACTGTCAGGTGTTGTCAAGCAAGAGAAATGTTGTCAAGCAAGAGAAATGTTGTCACCTGGCATACATTTGTAAAGTTTCTCATACACCCGCAATACCTGGCAAACAGCTAATACAGTACAAAATAATCCCCAGATCACACAATGCCTTGAATTAGACAATCAGGGCTACAACTTGTGTTAACTAAATACTGTCAAGTGTTAAACAACTAAGTGAGTAAACACCAGACATATACACCTCACCTGTACAAGTTTAGATCTCTCATACACTCCTAACACATAGCAAAGAGCTAATGTAGTATAAAAGAATTCCTCAGATCACACGCTACCAGTTCTCCAGTTTGTTGTCCAGTGAGAACATCTGCTTCATACCTACAACAATCATCAATGGCACAGGCTTGGTCTGTGAACAACCAGATGCCACTCAAGGACAGGACCATCCAGTCCAAGAAAAACGACAAACTACAGCAACCAGCTTCAGTCGAGCGGTCACAGAAAAACTAGAAAGATGATCCTAATATACGGCGAGCTGTGGATGAAATAAAACGAACTGGAAAAAGTGTCAGGAAAGTAGCCATGGAATACGGAATTCCAAATTCTACACTTCAAGCGTACGCAAGTGGGAAGATACTAATCGGCTCTTCTTAAGAACCAGCCAAGTACCTTACTGATAAGGAAGAGCAAGCTCTAGAACAGTTTGTGCTTGGATGTGCAGATGTGGGATATCCACAAACTGTTACACAGGTATTCAGACTATTACTACATAGAAGTCACCAAATTTTATGAAACCTTACGTCCTGTTTCATGTAATGCTTAGATACTGGCTCATGCTCAGGCCATGCTAGAGCAAAAAGGAATAATGAAAACACTGTCTAGAGGATGGTGGAAAGGCTACAAACAACGACACCCAAGAATTACGTGCAGGAAAAGCGAAAGTTTGTCGCAGGCAAGAATGCAGAGCTCCACACCAAAAGTCTTAAACAAGTACTTTGGCCATCTTCATGAAACACTGACAAAGAATGATCTTTTAAACAAGCCAGGTCAAATATTCAATTGTGATGGGTCAGGATTTTCCCTAAATCCTAAGCCAGGTTACATTGCTACACGAAAGGGCCAACCTCATACCTACTCTGTAACATCAGGCAGCAAAACACAAATAACTGTAATGGCTTGCATCTGTGCTGCTGGATATTCTATGCCACCAATGATCATTTTTGACAGAAAAGGATTAAATCCAGACTGGACAGAAGGAGAAGTCCCTGGGACTAGGTATGGCCTAAATGAGTCTGGTTGGATTGATAATGACTTGTTTGATGGGTGGTTTAATCAACTGTTTTTAAACTTTATTCCCGCTGCTCGTCCAATCCTTCTGCTATTAGATGGTCACTCTTCCCATTATAACCCTGCTGTAATCAAGCAAGCGGCAAGAAACAACATCATTATATTCTGCCTACCACCACCACCAAACACCACCCATCTAATGCAGCCACTAGACAGAGTGTGCTTTGGTGCAGTCAAGCAGTTCTGGAACGAAGAATGCCACAGTTACATGCAACAGCATCCAGGTAAAGTAATCACACGAGGGCACTCTGTCATGTATTTAGACTGGCTTGGATGAGAGAAATGACAATGAAAAACATCCTGGCAAGCTTCAAAACAACAGGAATTCAACCTTTTAATAAGCTTGCCATTGCTCTACCAGGTGAATGCAACACTACCTCAGACGAGAAACAATCAACAGAGAGAAAACCAGTTAGTTACCTTCCCTTCTCTGCTGAAAATCCAATGACAGACCAAGTAAATGTATCTAGTCACAGTCAAGTTGATCCACATACAACATCACATCCAATCATGGAGCTGAAAAGTCAAACACAGCAGACGAGGATTACAGACTCCTACACAGAAAGCGAGTTGGCATTATTCCAAACAAGATATGAAAATGGGTACGATCTGCTTCACGATGACCGATATAACAAGTGGGTTCAAGAAGCACAACCCGATAAGACAGTCATTGCTCAAGCTCGTCAAGCTACCACACCTTTGAAAGTACGGTTCCTTCCTGCAATACTAGAAGCTTCCAAGATCCGCCAAACTCCCAAAAGCAAAGTGCTGACAAGTGAAGAGAATCTAACAGAACTCCAAAAGAAGATACAGAAGAAAGAGAAAGAAACTAGAGAGAAGCAGCAAAGACGAGAAGAGAGAGAAGAAGAAAGCTAGAGAGAAAAAGGAGAAATCAGCAAAACAACAAACAATGCAAGAAGAAGCACTATCTACACCTGTGCCAACCACCAAACCAAAGCCACCAAAACCAAACCATCTGAGAAATCCTTGTAAAGTTTGTGATCTGATCAATTTGTCTGAATATATGTTTCAAAGTGCAATTCTCTTGTTCACTGTGCAGAATCTGTTCATCAGCAGTGTAAGAGCATGGCACATGGCAAACAAAGGAAAAAGAGAGGTAAGTCATTGCATTGTCAATAGTTACATTTCACTACGTAATCAATCTCAATTGAAATAGGAGGAAGACTAGACCCAGCACTGTCGATATGTGAGCTAGGCATATGCAACCATCCCAAATCAGAAGACTGGATCATTTGCTACAACTGCCACCATGCCTGGCACAGTGATTGTGCACAGCAAACTGCTGAACCTTTCTGCTGCATCCATTACAGTTCCAGCTAGTTATAAAACTAGTTATAAAAGTTTAGTTCTACTTGCTAAAATTTAAAGTAATTTCAACTTAATGCTAATTAGCACTAAACCAGACGTACTAATGAAAACGTTATCTCAATTCTTACTAACAGACTTATTTTAGATAGAACAACTAATTAATTAATTAAGGTTTGCATCATCTAGTCATTATTGCTAGATCTAGATATAGAATCTGTTAGAAATATAATTCAATACAAAACCTTTCCTAATCAGCCTCAGTCCAGTGTAACCGTAAGTGAAATACCCGATATAAGTAAGACGACTTAGATGAAAGCTTTCGAACCCAACGAAAGTGCAATAGCGCGTGACCGTGATAATGTCCGCACACTACTTGGATTTCTCACAGCTCTGTGACAACCACCAGCACGACAAAGCAAAGCAACTGAGCGAAAGCAAGCCATAAGATAACCCTTTCAATGCACATAACTAATGTCTCAATCCGTATTGTAGAAAAGCGATGAGAGCGACTGACCGAGATATGATCCCGGATGTCCAAGTATTTGTCCCTCAGAATTCACGTTCTGCGTAGCTACAACACGATGAACGTTGACTTCACCCGGTAGATATAGTAGCTAGAGGCGAGGACTATTACGTTAGCCAAGAAGAACGCCTCAAATCTTCGTCTGAAAGGGAGAAATCACTCGAGATCAGGTGACAGAGATTATGTCCTGTGAGTCATCCGTCTTCCTCGTTGCCTGCAAGAGTAGACGTTGACAAGACAAAACCAACAACTTGATAAATAGAAAGCCCTAGGATGAGCCTATCGATAGAGATGACTTACGTCTCAAACGGAGTTGTAGAAACGAGATGGCAGGCACTGACCGAGATATGATACTCTGTGACCGAGAATAGGTGCGATTGGTTTTCGAGTTCTAGAGCAGCGACGTTACGTCGATTGATGATGTAACCTGCTCTACCTAGTTGCTATCCAGTAAGACTATGATGCTAGCATAGCAGCTGAGTTACGCCACGGCTATTTTGTAGAGAACGAGTGACCGAGATTAGGAAATGACCGAGATTAGATCCGGTGTCCCAGTCCAAACTATCCGGGTCTAAAGTATCCTACCCGGATAGTCTAGACTATCCTCCGGAGACTATCCCCCGGATACTCTGTCCGGGGGATACTGTGTCCTGTGACACTCAATCTAGAACAATCTAGAACATTCTAGTTGTCGCATCTCAGTCGCATCTCAGACCCCACCTAAAATGTAATGACGTCACTTCCGCGACGACACAGCCGCGCATCTCATTTCAGACCGCCAGTCTCGTCTCGGGCCGTCGGAGTCACTCCGGGCGAAATCCGACGCGACCGTTCGTCTCGGAATCGCGATCTCGACCGGCCCGCCGCGTTTCGCGACGATCCGAGACCGGCGTCGTGTCGATCGGCGCGTTACGACATACATGTGGACAGACGGAAGTGGGCGTTTCGAGCGTTCGCGTATTATGTCACCATTACTCACTCTATAGTCACATTCATTCAGTGCGATTAGCCGGTACCAGTTGGATATAGCTACCTGTTGGGTATTGTGTGTGTGTTTCCGAATCAACCGTGTGAATCGTGTCTCTCTCGTGCACCTACGGCTGTACCCAAGCGCTTCTGACGGATCTCCTTAATATCGAACACAACACTGTTGTAAAGCAAAGATGTCAAAGTCACTTGGAGTAACTATCGTCCTCTTCGGTAACGATACCTTTCTACATTGTGTGTAGCTAGAGAGTCGTAGATTCATCTTTCCTTTCAGTAATGTCATACGACCAAATGCTTCCGTTTCAAAGTCGATATCTAGGCAATATAAAGAGCTGCATGAATGGCGTATCTAGAGTTGCTAGACGGTAGGGCATAGAACGTGAGTTAGCCTGATACATAGGGGAGTTTTCAAGAAGCGCAACAGTCTTGGCTGCCTAGCATGGCAGAATACCAGCAAATGCATTTACGTCATCTAGGGACATTTTTGTGAACAACTAGCTAGAGCAAGATGAGAGACAGCTAGTTGTAACAGATCCAATCTAGACTTCTGTTTGAGATAGCTAAAGTAGTTAGCAATTAATTGACTCGCATTTTTTTAACTCTAGAGAGGAAAAGGCCTAATTAAGAGAGCAATTAAGAGAGCACGTGCTCTCGATCATGCATGCAGTGCATGCATGCACAAGTGTGAGATACGTGTATTGTAACGTACTAATTAAATGTGCTTGTTGTCGGTTACTTGCAGTGTTGACGTTGCGTGCACAAAGTTGTGGAGCTGATCGACTAGATGCTGTCAAAGGAAAGAATCGACCGGTTGAGGGAACCCTCATTTTGCGATGTTGTCTAGCTGATGACCTTACAAAGAGAGGCATCGAGCACTATTGGACCCTTAACGGCTCAATGAGATGCAACAGTCGAGACACTCACCAACTGGACGACAGAATCAAGTGCATCAAGTTCGAGTTAGTTCCAAACTATGGTTACTGCAACGTGCTCGTCGTGAGTTCCTTGAGATACGAAGATGCCGGCCTCTACGATTGTCATGCAGACGGAAAGTCCGTTAACGTCACCATTAGCGTGCATAGCAAAGTCTCTCCACCAACAGGTAAGACAAGTCTAGCTACAACTAGCTTGGACAACGTAAACTGATTTTATTGCAGAGCAACCGATCACTAGCAAGCCAACAACGATACCATCTTTAGCAAATTCTACGAGTCTAGTTTCGCGAGATCTTTACGGTGAGAGTTTCTGCATGCTGTTAGATAACATATGCAGTGGAGGAGTTTGGGTTGTATTGGATGTCGTTATAGGAAGCTCTATTCCTGCCACGACAGCGAGTGTTTCTTCTGCAAGTGATAGATACACCACCATCCACACGAACGGTGAGACATTACAAAGACAACAAACGGCATTAATTAAATTTAATAAATTATACACACGCCATGCATCAGTAGAGTTTGGAGTTTGCCTGCTTGGCACAAGTGTACGTATAACCCGATACATGGCACATACCCAAACCACATTTGCTTGGATTTGTGCATGACATACATACTAAAACGTACTTGAGTTGCACATACTCAGCAATGCATTGTGTCCTAATTAATTCAGCTGCAGTTTCTAACTCTACTAGAAAAAGGTCTAATTGTATTGCATCTGTTTTGCAGGTGAGCAATCTAGAGAAATTAGCACTCAAAATGAGATTACTGCTACTCCGAATTCAAACATATCTACGCCTCCAGGTACTGTTGCAAACACTTCGTCGGCAGGTAACATGTTTACATGTGTTCTCTTGTGTTGAAACCGTGCTGAACTCTGTTTGCCAGGGTCATCTGTTTATCTGCTGACGTCATGCTTTGGTGTGGTGGTAGCTGTCGTCTTGGGTTGGTCTATTTTGAATCTACTGAATTAAGTTGTACAATAAGGCTACTCATGTATTGGACAGTGTATAGTAAGTAGACTCTTTGCTTTGAGTAGTAGTTGCGGTGTTGCGTTGGTTAGTAGTTGCTTCTTGTTCAATAGACTGTAGTAACCTACCCGCTAGGTCATGTTAACTAATACACAAGTTAGTTGGTGTTGTTTTTTAATTAATTAATTAAGAATGAATTTGTCTACCACGTGCTATTAACTTAATTCTAGACAGAGTTGAGATGATTAGCAATGAATTCATGTTTTGTGTTGTTGTTTGTTTACTAAAATGATATTGAAATGGTTGAGATTCTTTTGATGTCTAGGCATATTGTAGAAACGTGTGTGAAGTGTAGTTTTTGCACACACACACACACACACACACACACACACACACACACACACACACACACACACACACACACACACACACACACACACACACACACACACACACACACACACACACACACACACACACACAGACACCACAACTCCAAATATCCAAGCATCAAAAAATTTAGTTGGTCTGCCCACTAGACATGTGTAAAAAATACTACTAAACATGTACGTAGAAAACTAGATACATACACGTAGTAGCGGCTTAGACGTTGAAAATGTAAAACATCGTAATTTGTCCTTTGTCACGGGTGCAGAACTTGTTTGTTTGACCCACCATTAAAAACTATACGTATATTGCTACAAGCTCCTCCTCCCAGCGTGCAAACGTCTGGCCACGCGAGACTAATTAACAGCGCGACACGATCGGTATTCAAGCCACCACATACCAACCGATTCTGTACGGAGGCGCATGAGCAGCAACTTAGTCGTCACGTGCCCATTGCATGGCGGTTATGTCAGGAACGCAATGTAATGTAACTATTTCACGCAGTGACGTATGCGCGAAATACAAACATGCACAGTACCTTTCGTCATCAAGAGAGACGAAGTCCCACAACACGTGGACGGATCAGCTAGACGACGTAACCGTCCCAAGTCCCACACAGTGACACGTGGCGCCGAGAACTTGTCATGCAGTCGTCTTTCGTGCTAACTAGCATGATCGTGCTGCAACTCTGTCTGCACCACAAAGGTTAGCACTTACGTTAGTTAGTTCGAAAGCGCGTGCAACGTCGCAACGCGTCTAAGCGACCGTTAAAGTTTCATGATGTGTCAGTGTCCTCTGAGATACTGTGAGTGTCGTACCCTCTAGATGTTTGGTTTATTTGCTGAAGCTACTCTAAACTGTCATGCGTTTGGCGTCTAGGGCAAGTCTTAGCTGATCTCACTGCGCTACTCTACCTAGCTGTAGTTGCGACTAAGCTTTGTGAGGCCTATAGAGCTACAGACTGCATGCAGGTATACCAGAGGCCATATAAATACTAGCTACAGTCCCCGTGGTCATCCTTTGGTCTCATGTATATTGACGTTGTTGGTATTGTTCTCGAGATTTGAAGCAGCAGTCAACTAGAACACAAAGCAGCACGTACAGCGTCACGTTTGGAGCAAAACTAACTGTATCTAGGCTTGACGAGAGTTGATCCATGTCTACAGAGACTGTAGGGTCTTACTAACAAAAGGTACATGACATGCTTACTAGGTAAAGAATGGTGTAAATAGGCATCTGAAAAGGTGATCTGAGTGCATGTCCAGTTTGTACACACGTAACATACCTAGATACTTTCTAAGGTAGCGGCGATGGGTGACATAGATATCACTTAGATAACATACATGAGTTGATGGAAGACGTGTCACATGTACATTGCATGCATACGTGGCGTGGCAGATCTCTAGAGTTGCTTCTATACTCTACGTGGTGTGTGTGTGTGTGTGTGTGTGTGTGTGTGTGTGTGTGTGTGTGTGTGTGTGTGTGTGTGTGTGTGTGTGTGTGTGTGTGTGTGTGCGCGCGCGCGCGCGTGCGGGTGCAACTTTATAATACACAATTATTTCTTTTGTATTTATAGTAACCTCTCTTTCTATTTACCTCTCATATGACACTCTCTTTAAAGGCCAGAACCTTCACATAACATGTGATCATAAAAATACAACAAAGCTGGCTGCACTCCTCAAAGATGACAAGCTCCTTGTCAAATGCAACGAACCATACAAACGCCTCTCAACAAGAATGAGATGCAAATATGATAAAAAGAATGAACGAACAACCATAGTACTTGGCAATGTGCAACTCAACGACACAGGTATATACAGCTGTCAGACAGAAGATAAAATTTCTGGTGGCAAGCAATTCACAGTGCTAGACAAGAATGGTAAGAACTTAAAACACAAAATGCTATATACTTAAACGTGTGTGTGTGTGTGTGTGTGTGTGTGTGTGTGTGTGTGTGTGTGTGTGTGTGTGTGTGTGTGTGTGTGTGTGTGTGTGTGTGTGTGTGTGTGTGTGTGTGTGTCAACTCAGGAGTATAAATGAGTACCTGGTCATTGACTGGGGTCCTAAGCAGCTATCAGCTGTGACGTGACATCAGCCACTGGGGTCCTGGTGAGACTTCGGGTGCTCACACCACAGTTGGCTTCACAAGTCGGTGCTCCTGCGAGTGCCTGGCCCGGCTCCAGGAGTTTGCTAGCGCAGGCCCAGAGTGCCCTGAGTAGCGCACAGAGCCCAGCTGAACAGCTGGGACGTGACCTCTGAAGCTCCTGACATTTAGGATTTTTTAGGTGTGTGTGTGTGTGTGTGTGTGTGTGTGTGTGTGTGTGTGTGTGTGTGTGTGTGTGTGTGTGTGTGTGTGTGTGTGTGTGTGTGTGTGTGTGTGTGTGTGTGTGTACACAAACTTTATGTATATATATATATATATATATATATATATATATATATATCAAAATCAAATGCAAATAATAATGTATATGGCAAAGTCATCCTCACTGCAATGGCCTATACGTGACACGTTCAAGAATGTCACTTTTATTTTACTACGAAATCAAAGCACGACAAGCTATAAATACACTACATACACTCCAGGTCATGTTGTCAATAATGTCAATAATGTCAATAATGTCAATAATGATTAACATTGCAGAGTTGCCTTCTACTAAGAACATGGCTACTTCGACACCCACGATATCCACTACTGCATCTCAAGCTGGCAATTCTACTGTTGGTGGCACAGTTTCCTCAGTTCAAAATTTATCAAATCTACTAGCCACTTCATCAGTAACACAACCCACAACTAGAGATAAACCATCTGTGTCTACAAAAGGTATTTAATTAATATACATAGACAAACAGACTGGACTGATGAACTGGGGATATTGCTGTTTTGCTTTACCATGTGTTCTCACATTGATGTACAAAATAAATGAATTGAGAAAGACAAGACAGACAGATTTTCTTTGTTTTGAATCAAACTGTAAAAGTGCTGTATCAACTCAAAATCTGACTAAGCAGTGCAACAATGAATTAGTGAATGTGACGTATGCTGAAGACAAACACAGGCAGACAGACAGACAGTTTCAAGAGACAACAACATAAACATAAATAGTTGTAGGTAGAACCAAGCCCTATTGGCTTGGGCAGTATTTAGTTGCTTGGCTTAGATGGTGTATAATACTTCAATGTTCGAAAATATGTATTGACAGACAGACAGACAGACAGACAGACAGACATACATACATACATACATACATTTTTTTACAAGGACCCTTAGGGCCCAGGTTAGATCCTGCAATCACTATTCTGTAATCTAACACTGCAATCTAACACTACCGTAGCAGAAGTCACTATCAGAAGTCACTATGATGTACTTCACTCTTGCTGTACTTGCTGTAGATACTTGCTGTAGACAGAACTGACACTCCGGAGAGAGAGGCAATTGTATGTTAGTTCCTTGCCCAAGGGAATTTATGTATGTGGCCCTCCCGCACTCAAACTCTGACCCAAAGGTCCCGGATGTTGCCACTCTTCAAATGCACACTCTAACCAATTGAGCCACATACATACATATATACATACAGACAGACAGACAGTCAGACAGACAGACAGACAGACTGATAATTCATTCTCATACAGGTTCTACTTGTACATATGCTAGGATTTTTTAAATACAAATCAGTCCTTGCAAACAACAAAGTCATTTACTAATGGACTTGACTTTGAATGTCAAAATCAAATAATCTATCTAAATCACCATGATTAGGTGACAGTTTTGAAAGTTTTCTAATGATAACTTTGGCATTGCATCTTTGCAGAATTGTAGAAAATCTTTTTCTCCAATACGACATGAACAGACAGACAGACAGAAAGACAGACAGACAGACAGACAGAAAGACAGACAGACAGACAGAGTTGCTTAGTTGTGTTGAATGTAGATTTCAATGTTGAGAATATATGTATTAGACAGACAGACAGACAGACAGACAGACAGACAGACAGACAGACAGATAAACAGACAGATAGACAGACACACAGACAGACAAAAATATATAAAAATTTGACAGACAGACAGACAGACAAACAGATTATTTTATTGTTACAGATTCTCTACTTGCACACATCCTAAACTTCTATAATGAACCAGTCCTTCACAGTGAAATACTTTAAAACATTAGTGGACTTGGCAAACAGATGGACAGACAGACAGACAGCCAAACAAATGAATAGACAAAACTACAGATTGTTGGCTGTGTGTACAAGTTGCCTCAATTAAGATGATCGATACTCCAGTAGATGAACCAGACAACAATAAAGCCATTACCATTGCCATTGTCATTGGCACATTCGTCATCATTTCTATCATTTGGGCTTGTGCGACAAGAAGATGTGCATGGGCATGGGCATGTGTGAAAAGAAACTGTGGAAACAAACTAACCATCAATACTCAGTGTAAGTTAATCAGACAATCATACCGGTATCTACATATTGTTGCTTACTAGTTTTCAAATTTAGACACTTTTAATGCCACAAACTGTGAAAACGTTACACAAGGACAAGAGAACACGCAAGTTATTCATCAAGACGGTATGAACAACCCTAAGCACCCACAGAACGATCCATGATCCAGTGTGTGTGTGTGTGTGTGTGTGTGTGTGTGTGTGTGTGTGTGTGTGTGTGTGTGTGTGTGTGTGGCATGTTTGAAAGAGGGGTGAAAGTCTTCTCACTAAACCGTCCAAGAGGGGTACCCACGGGACCTTGTATTTCCGGTAGTTCCCTGGCCAAGGGGAGAAAATACATGCTAACTTCAGCCTTGGCAAGCTGAGGATGGTGTGAGGCTAGGATGCGCTAGCCCAGCAAGCTGGTCATCTGACTGTGTATTTGCTACTACTCGCAGAATAGAGCGCGTTCCGCTCTTCTTGGCGAAAGCTTCTGCAATGCCAAAGCCCATAGTGGGTATGGCAGAATTCCAGGTTCCAGGTGTGCGACGTGTGGTGTGTGTGTGCGTGTGTGTGCGTGCATGTGTGTGTGTGTGCGTGCGTGCGTGCATGTGTGTGTGTGTGTGTGTGCGTGTGTGTGTGTGTGTGTGTGTGTGTGTATGTGTGTGTGTGTGTGTGTGTGTGTGTGTGTGTGTGTGTGTTTCCAGAGTCCGTTTCCACCATACTCACATTTCTTTACACAAAACATCCTTCTTGTACACCACTTCATTACCAAGCACTCTTTTGCAGTAGACCTTTCTGCCTCTCATCAACCACATATCATAGTATGCAATTAACTCAATCTGATCTCTATTGCAATGTTACAGTGAGGCATACAGACCCAAGGCAACAAGAATGCAGTGAAGTTTAGAATAAGGTCGGTCACATGGTTAGTACACAAACACTCTGCTAGCAACAAATGTTTCTATACAACAGGAAACTGTGTAGACATGAGGTTAGGTACTGGCAAGCAAAGAAAGACAAAGACTTTATTTCAAGATGTTATTAATATTAAAACTTTTTATAACAAAGTTTTCTGTCTGTTTAATCAACTAAACAGATGTGTAGATATCTAAGTTATTTGATTCTTGTTTTGTGGAGCTGGTAGACTGACATACAGTGAATGATGGATCTGCCAGTTGTATGTCATACAGACGCATTCACGTATATTCTTTCAATACATTAAGAAATAATGCAACAATTATACACACAAACACAAACACACACACACACACACACACACACACACACACACACCACACACACACACACACACACACACACACACACACACACACACAAGACTCAATGTGATTGATTACACACAGTGACATGTTGCAAAGACTTTCCATTCATATCTAACAATAATTCTTGATTTTACTGCTACAATCTGTTTTACTCTAAATCACAGCATCTGTGGATTCTGTAAATATCGCTGTATGACAGCACACTGTTTGACATACTTTGTCAAGTGATTTTCTTGGATGACGCCTGCACTGGCTGTCTTCCAAATAAAGAACTGAAGAGATCATTTCTGTGCCAATTTCATCAATAAGTTTCACACTTATCAATATTAAACTAAATGATTTGTAACCTTGATGAATCAGGCATTGAGCCTGTTTCAATTGGGGCCATGAAGCTCTGTAACTTCGGGTGGACATCGAAACTAAAACAGAAAGAATCGGGTTATGTTGCTATCAACAATGTGTTTCGCTACTTGCCAGAGCTTTGAAATGTCAGTACTGTACTACACACACACACACACACACACACACACACACACACACACACACACACACACACACACACACACACACACACACACACACACACACACACACACACACACACACACACAGTCACACATGCAGACAGTGACACACACACACACACACACACACACACACACACACACACACACGCACAGTCACACACACACACACACACACACACACACACACACACACACACACACACACACACACACACACACACACATGCACACACACACACACACACACAAACACACGCGCACACACACACACACACACACACACACACACATGCACGCGTGCACACACACACACACACACACACACACACACACACACACACACGCCTAAAAAATTCCTAAATGTCAGGAGCTGCCTCTCAAAGGTCACGCCCCCAGCTGTTAAGCTGGGCCCTGTGCGCAATTCAGGGAACTCTGGGCCTGCACTAGCAAACTCCTGGAGCCGGGCCAGGCGCTCACAGGAGCACCAACTTGTGAAGCCAACTGTGGTGTGAGCACCCGAAGTCTCACCAGGACCCCAGTGGCTGATGTCACATCACAGCCGATGGCCACTTAGGACCCCAGTCAATGATCAGGTACTCATTTATACTCCTGAGTTGAGAGAAGCAAATGTGTGTTAGTTTCTATTTTAAGGAAATTATGCCATAGCTTGCCATCACTGTGACTTGAACTTGCGCGCGCGCGCGTGCACACACACACACACACACACACACGAGTTCAATGCGTGTTGAGGCTTCTTTGTACGTTTAATGTTGAGGTTAGACATGCAAGCCTTGAGGCTCTCTTTCTTATCTGTTTCTTCTCACCGAATTCTCCGTCCTTTGCTTGCTTTTGTATCAACTTTTCTATGTGCTTTCGATCTCATTCGCTGGACTTCTAGCCATTGCCTTCAATGAGAAACAAAACTTTAGTCAAGAGAGTAGCCTCAGACATGCAAATGATGTGTGGGCAACTCACCGGTCTATAGCGAAGGGATCACTAGCACTAGTAGCATGTCGTTCTATGAGCTCCTTTAGTAGCTAATAATAATACAGATAATTGAAGTGTCATGATGGTGTTGAATGTGTGTGTGTCGCTGTGTGTGTGTGTGTGTGTGTGTGTGTGTGTGTGTGTGTGTGTGTGTGTGTGTGTGTGTGTGTGTGTGTGTGTGTGTGTGTGTGTGTGTGTACCTGATGATAGAAATCGTCATCGTCAAAGATTTCAGGGTCATAATCCCGAAGGTGAGCATCTCTATCCTCACCAATAACCTAAGAATCAGAAACACAAATCTAGTGTACACCCATAGCCTTGTTCCCAGCCAAAGTGTAAATTTCAACTCCTAGATGAGCTTCTCCTTCCACACCAAGAGAGAGAGAGAGAGAGAAGCTCATCCAGAGCTGAAATCTACACACCGGCTAGGAACACGGCTAGTGTACCCATACAATACAGTACAACTACTACCAATGACTGTCACATGTCTCTATTGCTACATTACCTTATTTTGGTAACAAAATTGCAATTAAATTTTAGTAGCACTACTTTTCTAGTCCAAAATAATTAACATGATTGATATCAATATAACACAGCATACATCTACACAACTGATCTATTGCCATTTATTGCTCCACGTCTATGATATTAGATGCTGTTGGAAAGATCTCCTTACCTCTTGATCCTCGTCTCTCCCCATAACACAGTAGGTTGACCTCTTAAGTTGTGTGCGTCTTATAAGGCGCTCACGATCATTTAGAATCTACAACAAAACCAGACAATAACAGAAAACATAGCAGCAGCTCAAACAAAAGGCAGACAGGCAAGTAAACAATCAGGAAGGCAAACAAAGAGATGGATACCCAAAGATATGTAAACAACACGACTTACCTGCTTAATGCGACTCATCATGCTCTGATTTCTTGATAAGAACGACTTGCTGCTGAATTTTCCTGTTGCCACTCGTAGCTTCTCATCCCATTTCGTTATCACAGAGTCTCGGTACTCATCAAATGACTTCTGTAGTTTAGCTACATGCTGGTCATATGACACTCCACGTGGAAGACTCTATGAAATCCCAGATATTGTATGAGACAGATACGTACGTCTTAATACATAATCAAGATCTATTATCTATTGTAGCTAGAAACTTTCTAAGCACAATAAATGTAGCAATGACTTTGAATATTATTATATAAAATAATTTAATTTATAAATATAAATAATTAATTAATCAAATATATTACTATAAATATTAATACCCATGATCGATGTCGTTTCCTGTTTTGCTCGTTCGATGTTTTGCTAATAAAGTTGCTGCTTTCTCTGTTCTCATCCTTTCCCACCTCATCATCAGTAGCATTTGACTCGTTGTCAGACACGTCGCCGTTGGCTTCTCCGACACCCGAATGACTTTCGTCCACGTCGCTTGCAATTTCTTCATCTGACTCTACTGAATCGCCTTCAATTGCATACACAGAAAGTTGATCAATTAGAGAAAGGATGACATACTGTGTATGAACATGTTACCTAGACGTTGTTGAGAATTTTTAGAATTTGCTGCTGTAATGTCTTTGTTCTGCTCCAAAAGAGTGTTTTGTAGTGAGAGTAATGAGTCTAGAAACTTCCGTAGTTTTGCTTGACCTGAAAACATCAATTGTGTGATGATGTGATTTCCACTATGTACTGAAAGATGCATCCCTCCAGTACAATAGTGTAATGTATTGAGAGATGCATCCCTCCAATACAATAGTCTAGTATACAACAGTCTAGTCTATTGTGAGATGCATGCCTCCAATACAATAGTCTAGTCTATTGTGAGATGCATCCCTCCAATACAATAGTCTAGTGTATTGTGAGATGCATCCCTCCAATACAATAGTCTAATGTATTGTGAGATGCATCCCTCCAATACAATAGTCTAGTGTATTGTGATGCATCCCTCCAATACAACAGTCTAGTCTATTGTGAGATGCATCCCTCCAATACAATAGCCTAAAGTATTGTGAGATGCATCCCTTCAATACAATAGTCTAAAGTATTGTGAGATGCATCCTTCCAAGTCATGTCATACATAACACTGACTATTACTAGTTGATTGACCAGATCTTACTTCTTTGCAACTGTTTCATCAACTCTGGGCCACCGTTCGATTGAAACTCGCTCCACATATCTTGTTGAGGAAAACGATTACAAATACCCAGCAGCTTCTGCAGCTTAATGCGAGACTCAAGAAAACAATCCCATAACTCTACAACAAAACATACAATCAAATGAGCATCAACTCCAGCAAGCTATCTTAATTTAAGAGACAAGCAAAGGATACCACAGTCTATCAGTTCACTGTCTATATGTCTGTTTGTCTGTCTGTCGCCTTACCTGCTTACCTGTCTGTCTGTCTGTCGCCTTACCTGCTTACCTGTCTGTCTGTCTGTCTGCCTTCATATATTTTATCTGTTTGTCTGTCTGTCTGTCTGCCTTCATATATCTGTCTGTCTGTCTGCCTTCATATATCTGTCTGTCTGTCTGTCTGCCTTCATATATTTATCTGTCTGTCTGTCTGTCAGTCTGTGTCTGTCTGTCTGTCTGTCTGTCGCCTTGCCTGCTCACCTGTCTATCTTTCTGTCTGTCTGTCTGTCTGCAGGTATGTATGTATGTACATTTGTCTGTCCGGTCGTTAATCTGTTCCATAAATGAGTTACGCACTGAGTTGAGCCTTGACAGCATGTCCCTTCTCAACCTCCTCCTTTAAATTCTGCTCAGAAAAATGCCTAACATTTTCAGTCTCATCAACCATCTCAGCTCCCTTCTCTTTCCGTTGATCATCGTCATCATCATCACCATCATTATCACCATCGTCATCATCTTCCTCACTGAACATCTCCGAATCCTCACTCTCCACGTCACTGTCACGTCCACCTGATTGATTCACATCACTCTCTGTAAATTCACTCAACAGTTTGTCACCACGTGCTTCAATATCTTCCTCCACTCCATCACCATCATCATCATCAAGCCGCCATTTTTCTCTCATTCTCCTCCTGCTTGTCACTCGTCCGGCGTATCGTCGATCTTCTTCCTCCTCTTGAAATGCCGCAGCTCTCCTGCCGATCTGTCCTGAAGAGAAGACGTCATTTCCTTTCTGATCGTCCAGTTTTCCTTCATACTCAACATCTTCTCTACACACGAGGGTTGCATTCAAGCCATCGCCATCTTCGTCAAACGATTTCGGTTCGGGATTAGTTAACGCTATGAGCTGCTCAGACAACGTCTTCCTTCGATGAGCCATTTAAGCTACATCCGGGAGGTTAGTCAAATACGGGACTTAAGTAACGCCACGTCATATGTTTTCCTGCCTTTGTGTCGACCAGTTGAGAAACGCGAATGAGACGGCCTCATCCAGGTAAAGTGTTCAGTGTGATGATTAAACGGAGAGAGTCGCTTATGGTGTTACATTGGCGTTTGAAGACTCTGTAGTAAGATCGAGTGCGCAGACGGAGGAGTTTCTCGAGGACGAAAATGAAAAGTTGGTACAAGAGATGACACACAAGGTTTCGGCTCTCAAGACGGTATGAATCGGAAAGCATTGCTTTTGAAATTTGGGCCTCGGAGTCCTGCGTGTAATACCTCGCGCAATTGCAATTCTCTATGTTTATACATGTAGCTGACTATTGATATTGGAGATGAAGTGAGAGGCCAGAATAGAATGCTGAAAGGAATGGTAAATGCAGTTGTAACAGTCAGTTGTACTCTGCAATCATTTAGTTGTAAGCTGTAAGCTGGGTGTGGGCGTGGTCACACAAAATAGTTGCACTGATTA
>NC_085090.1:7978317-7980817 GCF_963422355.1 Corticium candelabrum
AATACAAATGGTGGCGCAATTGCTCTTGGGCATCCAGTCGGAGCGTCCGGAGCTCGAATTACTGGGCACCTTGTGCATGAGCTGCGTAGAGTGAATGGGCAGTATGCAGTTGGATCAGCGTGTATTGGTGGTGGACAAGGTATTGCTGTGGTAATAGAGAGAGTCTGAGTGACGTGAATTGATGTCTATGGGTTTTGTTGATTTTTTGGGCAAACAAGAGGTTGGGAATTGATTAGCTGGATGATGGTTTGGTTTGTGCTGTGTGGTGGACATACACACACACACACACACACACACACACACACACACACACACACACACACACACACACACACAAGCGCACGCACACACACACACACACACACACACACACACACACACACACACACACACACACACGAATCCTAAATGTCAGGAGCTGCCTCTCAGAGTTCACACCCCAGCTGTTAAGCTGGGCCCTTTGCGCTCCTCAGGGAACTCTGAGCCTGCACTAGCAAACTCCTGGAGCTGGGCCAGGCACTCACAGGAGCACCAACTTGTGAAGCCAACTGTGGTGTGAGCACCTGAAGTCTCACCAAGACCCCAGTGGCTGATGTCACGTTACAGTCGATGGCTGCTTAGGACCCCAGTCATGACCAGGTACTCATTTATACTCCTGAGTCGAGAGAAGCAAATGTGTGTGTTAGTTTCTTGTTTAAGGAAATTATGCCATAGCTTGCCATCACTGTGACTTGAACTTGTGACCCTTCAAGGTCCCGGATGTGAACACTCCATAAAATGACTCTCTAACCAACTGAGCTATTGCATCACACACACACACACACACACACACACACACACACACACACACACACACACACACACACACACACACACACACACACACCACACACACACACACACACACACACACACACACACACACACACACACACACATGTCAAGCCCTCCAGGTCATTCGATGTCAACCTTAAGGTCAGTTCGGAGATAGCTCCCCCTGCCTCTAGAGACAGGGCCTCCATGTGCTACGTGGAGGCTTAGGCCAGCGCTACAATCCACCTGGAGCTTGGCCAGAGTCATCCAGGGGCACTGACTATGGCGCAGCTGTGGGACTGGACACCAAGGCCCACAAGTATCCGTCTGCTGCATGATGTTACTGCCAAGCCAGCGGTCGTGTCCACCCCAGTCAATGACCAGGTACTCATTTGTACTCCTAAGTCAAGAGAAACAATTGTGTGTAAGTTTCTTGCATAAGGAAATTATGCCATAGCTCGCCATCACTGTGACTTGAACCTGCAACCCTGCAAGGTCCCGGACGTTTTCATTCTCCAAATGCACTCTCTAACCAATTGAGCTACAGCACACACACACACACACACGACCTACTTTGTTCAATACTCTAGTCAACATCATGTAGAGACTCGTTTCAAACCTTTATTCACTACAAACACAGCTAGCAGTCATACACACACTCTCGTGGTGTACCCATCGATCTGTCAGTCAACTATATTTCTATTTCATTATCCATATAATTCATTTCCTGCATGTGACTGCAATACAACTGCAAAGAGCGGGTTCACACACACACACACACACACACACACACACACACACACACACACACACACACACACACACACACACACACACACACACACACGTCAGCTCCTCATTTATAAACTCTGTTACTATACAACTGACGCCTTGAGGGTCGCTAACAATCTGCCCTTGCTCTCTTCACTCGTTTCAGTTGTCAGCTCACTAAGAGAGAGCGTGGGTCTCAGCAGATTGTCTGTACTGCGTTGAGCGTCCACTCGATCCAACGACGTCGTGCTCTGTGCGAAGTCGGAGATGCAACGTACGCGATGCTCTCCAGTTGGGATGTCGGGTTCGTCGTACAGCAAGTCAGAACGTAGCACCGTCTGTGAAGATGAAAGGCTCTCGCCTTCTTGTATGGGATTGATGGGATGGCCGTGCACTGAATGTGTGAGTACAGGGGATGCTGAGACGTCAGTACTGCCTGGCACACAAAACAGAACTCTGTATAGTAACGATTACTGATTTATACGTAGGTCACTGGTGGTGACTTGATTACTTGTCTGTCTGTCTATGTGTATGATTGTCTGTATGTCTGTGTATGTGTCTGTCTGTCTGTGTCTGTCTGTCTGTTTGTTTGTCTTATTTGTCTGTGTTTGTCTTATTTCTCTGTGTGTCTGTATATCTGTATGTCTGTATGTCTGTATGTCTGTCTGTCTGTCTATGTGTCTGTCTGTTTGTCTGTCTGTTTGTCTGTCTGTCTGTGTCTGCCTGTTTGTCTGTCTGTCTATGTGTCTGTCTGTCTGTTTGTTTGTCTTATTTGTCTGTGTGTTTGTCTTATTTGTCTGTGTGTCTGTATATCTATGTCTATGTGTCTGTCTGTCTGTTTGTCTTATTTGTCTGTGTCTGTATATCTGTGTGTGTGTGTGTGTGTGTGTGTGTGTGTGTGTGTGTGTGTGTGTGT
>NC_085090.1:7985817-7988317 GCF_963422355.1 Corticium candelabrum
CTATCTGAGCCCTACGTCCGTTTATGATAGCGAAGTATCAAGAGACCTAGCTGTGCAATATGGCACCACAGTCGCGGACTTCTCCTATCCCTACAGTTCTTGCATAGCGCGTGCAGCTAGGCAGTGGAGGAGGGTGAAACGGGAGGATTATGAATACGCAAAGCAGATTTTTGGTGGCTTAATTTTGATGCCAGAAACGCATCTCTGCAACTTATAAATCTTTGAAAGGTTGGGATTGCCCGTGAAGTATCTTTTGTTATTTGCATGATTGAGTAAACTCTCTAAGTACCATCAGAGGTCAAGCACGCAGTACAGTACGCAAAGCATGCATCTTGTTGAAATCCGCATTTTCTCTCACCTTAATTAAGTTTGTTCCATACAGAATCTTGCTACATATAATTGCCTTGATTTTTGCTTGATGTTTGCCTTGATTTTTAATTGCCTTGCTGTTTGCCTTGATGTTTGCTTTGATGTTTGTATTGACTTTTAATTGCCTGGATGTTTGCCTCAAGGTCTAATGAATTGCCTTGATGTTCATATACCTGACACTTGCAACTGGAAGCAGCGTTGTGTCTAGTTTGGCATTGCATGGGGCATATGCATCTTTTCTTATTTCCCTCAACATTCAATTGTTCGTGCAGCTTGCGTGACTGCAGTCGATTTGTTATGTTGTAGCAAGTTATGCTGTAGTTTCTTGGGAAAGCTCACGGTACTACAGCACTATATCAGTGTTTGTTTGCACAAGCAGCATCACCTGTCGTGCACCAAGAATGATTGAGACAAGACCCTAGTCATTCTTTGTGCACCGCATGCATGACTGCTGCTTGTGCACCTGCATGGATATAGATGCATGACTTTCATGCACATGTTGGAATTAAATAGTAGGTAATGCTGACATGATGATCAGCTTGCTGTTTTTGTTATTCACGTGCAATTGGAAACTCTTTTTCTCGAATGATCTGCTAGCTCTAGATCTCTAATTCATGAAAGTAAAATGACTGTGCATGCAGTCGATCTTTCTAGCTAAGTCGGTCAATCTGTCAGTTAAATAGAGAGTTTAGAGATTAAGACTGAGGAGCATCACTGCTTTTGTTTTATGATCATTCTCTATTTCGTGTAATTAATTAATGCACTAAATCACAAATAGTATTAATCTAATACTATTTGTGATTAATTAGTTAATGCATTAATTGGGCTGGGGTGAAGTTCGAGTTATATTGAATAGTTGTGTTCACTTTTTTTCTTGTAATTCAAATGTTTTATTGATATTTAGATGGCAAGGCGAGATCATTTTCACGTGCTCATTGTTTGTCCTCAACAGTCAGAGTTGGAGGCTGCACGTTATGTATTCGAACACGAAACAAACAGCAAGTTTGAAGAAGCTCACACTGATCTTTCTTGCAGTCTTTATCTATGTCGTGAATGGAATAATTTGCCTCTCAATGTTGCCATGGTAGCACAAGTGGAGTCTGGTGGTATCGGTGCAATGAATCTTGTTGCTGATTTGGCAAATTATTTCTCTGTTGGGTTGATTGCAATGACTGGCATTTGTGCTGGAGAAGAAGACAAGTACAATGAAATAGAATATGGGACTGTTGTCGTGGCCAACAGAACAACAACAGAGTCGGGAGGATTGGAGAAGGCAAATGAAACATTTGAACCTCGTGCTCTTTATAAGGAATTAGACAAGCAGATTTCTCCAGCAATAAATGAACTTGTTGCTACAAAGGAATCTAGTTGGGTAGATGGAATTCCCAGCCAATCATATCGACCCAGTCCACGATATGTGAAGGAGCTGCTGCTACAGTCTGTTTTAGCCAATACGGAAGGTATCATGATGGAAGATCTATTAACAACTGTTAGATCCAAATTTCCTGGCATTGAAATGCTTTCACTTGATGAGGTTTTGGAAAAGGTTCTAAATGAACCCAAACCCTGGATTTGTGCAGAAGACAAACTTCTGAAGGCAACAGATGAAGGAGAGCAATATGCTAATGATCAACCTTCCTTCCCACGTGGAGACCATGATGCCATTGTTGCTGCATCCATTGGATCTGTGACTAATGAAGTCAACAATCTCAACAAGGAGATGGAAACACTGAAACAACGTATGGCAGATCCTGACATAAAGGCCATTGACAGAGAGGCTCACTTCTTCATGGAACAAGCAACAGACTGCTTCAGTCCTGGATTACCTGTTGTGATGAAGGGAATATCTGACTACGGAACTGACAGTAGCAAGCTGAACTATTACAAAATACACGCTGCTTCCACATCTGCAGCATTTCTGAGGCATTTTGTTACACAAAAGAATTCCATTATCAGTGAGTAGAGTTGTTGAAAATTGTGTGCGTACAAATGAGGCTATTACTTTTGGTTTAGAGTCTCAATCACTCGAGAGTCAGCTGTTTGATGTTTCTGCATTTGTGGCTGGTGATTGGTGTGATGTGGCTGAACGTCTTGGCATGAGTCTGTATGAAGTGGAGATGATAGAAATTGA
>NC_085090.1:7993317-8020817 GCF_963422355.1 Corticium candelabrum
GTAGAATATACTCGTGTGTCCAATTTCAGTAAAGCCATTGAGTGGATTAAGAAGTCATTGGATCTACAGCAACAACAGAACCCTCCACATCATTTGAATATCGCTGATGGTTTGATAACACTAGGGGTCTTAACAAATTGTGTTTTGATGTTACATATTTTATGTAGGATTTTTGTCTCTTGGTGATGTTTACCGGCGGATGGACAATTATGTTGAAGCTCTGCCGCATTTTAAGAAGTCTGTCGACATTCGAGAACAGGAGCAGCTGATGTCCAATATTTCAACTGGTCAGGGTATGTAGTACACAGTGTGTGTGTGTGTGTGTGTGTGTGTGTGTGTGTGTGTGTGTGTGTGTGTGTGTGTGTGCACGCGTGCACGCACGTGAGTGAGTGAGTGTGTGTGTGTGTGTGTGTGTGTGTGTGTGTGTGTGTGTGTGTGTGTGTGTGTGTGTGAGTGAGTGAGTGAGTGTGTGTGTGTGTGTGTGTGTGTGTGTGTGTGTGTGTGTGTGTGTGTGTGTGTGTGTGTGTGTGTGTGTGTGTGTGTGTGTGTGTGTGTGTGTGTGTGTGTGTGTGTGTGTGTGTGTGTCTATTAAGTATTATTGTTACAGCAAGACTGCTTGTCAAGTTTACTTGTGACTTTGTTTACTAGCTTATTATGATCTTGGAGCTTGTCACGTTCAGTTGCTACGTGCAGGCCATCCTAAAGGTCCAGGCACTCATTCTCGTATCGCAGCAACGTCTTCAAAGATGGAGCAAGCAGAACAAGCTCGAGATGCATTTACTAAATGCATTGTAGTACTTTCATCGCGTCAAGATCATTATCAATATACGCTTAAAGGTGAAATCATATCTGCATGTTGTACACAAAATATTGGTTGGTATTAATCATAGTCATTGATCACAGGTTTGGAGGGTCTTGGTGGGCTGTGTGGGATATCAGTTGATCATAAGAGTTTTAAAGACTTGGACAAAGCTGATAGTACGAGCTCTACAATGTTTAGTTGTTGTGCTGTAGATACCGTTAATGAGCTTAACTGTGTATAGAGCTAAGATTGGTGGCCAGGAAAGTATATGCTTGTAGAGATTACGCCAGAGCTGAACAGTTACTCCAAGTAGAAAAAGTGGTCCGGCATTCAAAGACAGCGTCGTCACAGTCAACAGCTATTGGTATGCAGCTGTTTGCATCTTTGCATGCAACACGTGTATTGCTTTGTCAGGTGTGGGCAAGGCTGATGCCTTTGTTTGGCACCCAGGAATGTATTAGGCCCAACAGAAATGACACGCTCACGCACTCACACCTGCACGAGACAGATTTGAGGCTACACACGTAGGTACATACATACATTTATACACACGTACATACATACATTTATACATGCGTACATGCATACTCAACGAGTGTGTGTGTGTGTGTGTGTGTGTGTGTGTGTGTGTGTGTGTGTGTGTGTGTGTGTGTGTGTGTGTGTGTGTGTGTGTGTGTGTGTGTGTGTGTGTGTGTGTGTGTGTGTGCTCATATGGCACTGGTGCTTTTCATTAAGTTAAGCACACTTGATGAAACAAGAGATAATGTATAATTAAATTACATACACTGAGAGGGTCGTCACTGATTGCAGTGGACATGCCATCAGATTACATGCATTAGAAATTGTGTTGACAAGTTGGTCGGATGTGATTGGAATTGATTTTCTGTTCTTTGTATTTTAGTGCTGCACGACATCGGTTTGTGTGAGATGCGTCTGTCAAAGTTGGACAGAGCTGAGAAGACTTTCACTGAGACACTGAAAATTATGCAATCGCTAAGACCACAAGAGCTTGAAGATCTACAGATGCTATACAGTAATCTGTCTGCAAGTTAATATGTGATGTCGTCTTGATGACTTTATTATTTAGTCAAGAATCTAGTTGGACTAGTTCGGTTTCTGAAATGTTATCAACAATCCCTACACTGAAGGTATAGATATATGTGTATGTATGTGTGTATGACTTGTACTGTAGAGCATGTAATACACACACACACACACACACACACACACACACACACACACACACACACACACACACACACACACACACACACACACACACACACACACACACACACACACACACACACACACACACACACACACGGACACGTGGACACATTAATTACACCTGCACACACACACACACACACACACACACACACACACACACACACACACACACACACACACACACACACACACACACCAGTGTATATATATATATATATATACACAGTATATGGAATGACGTGATACATGAAACAATGTTGTTTGTGTCTACTTTACAGATACAGCATGAGATGACTATGGCTGCAGTCATGCGTATCTCTGTTGTTGTTGGACTCACTGCATTTATCGATTCAGGCATAGACTACAGCTAGCTTGCACAATGATCGAGGCTGTCTTTGCTGTTTTGCTGTAATTTGTGGCACACCATGCAGCTGCAGCTTTGCGTTCTGTTTTAGCCAATATGATTTTGTAGACAGTAAACGTAATTGATTTTGAATGTATGCAGCAGATTAACCACTTAATGTATTGTTATTGCTGCTGATTTGTGGATGACATGTAGCCAATGTTTGTACTTCTTCTGTACAACTCTTCAGTTGTCTTGCAATTGGCGCTGTGCATGACAAGAGTCACGTGCGCGTACATTAATTAGGTCATGCATGTGTACAGTACAAGTAGAAACACTGCACTTGTGTCAAAGCAATTTCTAATATACTGTACCTAAAATTTATAAATTTGAAATAATAAAAATTTAAATTTTGATTTTCTAAAGATTAGAATTTGAAAATGTAAAGTGGAAATGTTAAATAAAAATTAAGAATTTAAATACTAAAAATTGAAAAATTTAAACTTAAAAATAAAAAATTTAAATGGCTGAAAGACCCACTGACCTTTTTCACTCACTTCTTAACAATTATCTTTAGGTGCATGGTATTGAATGAACCTAAACTGAGGAGTTGCCTTTAGGCAAATTGGTCTCCCATGCAGTCTCTGGCATATGTCAGCTTCCTGCGTGCTGCTCTCCTGGCATGGCATCCCTCACTAGGTGCTGCTTCACTTTCTTTGTCTGGTTTGTTTACACCCATCCTGTCTGTACAATCATTGTCTGTATGTCTGTAATAGGTCATTCATCTTTCTAATTCCTAGAGGTTCACATTTACTGGGAAGGCATTTAATTATCTCTCACTATAGCCGTCTAGATATTTATTGCAACAGCGGTGTTGCTGCACGAATTTACTGCACTGACCCACTTTTAATTAATAGACAATAATTGAAGAGTTGTACAGTAGAGGTACAAACATTGGCTACATGTCAATAACAATACATTGTGTGTGCTCATATGACACACATACAATGTGTGTGGTCATATGGCACTAGTGCTTTTCATTAAATTAATAGACAATGATTTATAATTAAGTTTATAGTTAATTAACTACAAGTATTGGAAATTTTGTTGATATTAATTACAATTGTTTAGATATGACCAGCAGTGATTTATTTCTGTATTTTGTGCTTCAGCGCTGCATGACATCGGTTTGTGTCAGAGACGTTTCTCACAGTTGGATGAAGCTGAGGGAACATTTACTGAATCACTGAGAATTGCTCAATCTCTGAGACCAGAAGAGCATCAAGGTTTACAGATTTCATCCAGTAAGACATGTCAGCATGTCAGTCTATGTAAAGTCATATTGATATCAATTGCTTTTCTACATTTAGTCAAAAATCTGCTTGGACTAGTTCGGATGCTGAAGTACTTTTTTTTAGAACATTAGATTAAGGTACAGACTTATTAGTAACACAATACAGTCACAAGATTCATAAAGTGTATTGTACAGCTAGTGCTGATTGTCATCTACTATATAAAGCTCAAATTGTCTGTCTGTCTGTCTGTGTGTGTGTGTGTTCGCGTTTGGGGGCCACGTCTTTTGTCCGGTCGCAACCGAAATCGGCATGCACACTTGGCACGCATAGGAGAAAGTTTGTGTAAAAAAATAAAAAAAAATAATGCACCGGGTCCCCTCTCAAGGGATCGACCTCCGCGTAAAATTTCTCGATGACGCAAACGCTACACATTCCCGTTTATTCGAACACACGCCCAGACTACTCCCGTGTAGAACGTATGCACCGTCGTCCTTCGCAAAGCTTCGAGCGATCGAATATCCCATTTCGCCGGGGAGGCCGCGGCGGAAAGGGGTCTGGCTACGCGAGACTACGAAGGACGGGCCATGGATCCTAGTATGTCGATATATCTGTTTGCTTTTTGTCTGCTTATTGATATCAAATATATTCTAAACTTTATAGACAATAATGATAAGTTTTGTCTCAAATTCCAATACACAACAGTATGACGGTTTTGTTTCATGCAAGGCAATCTGCTAATGATGCAATGGTCACAAAGAGCACGTGCTAAAACACGTGGTGCGCACTAGGAGAGGAGACACGGTTTGGGATTACTGAAAACTTCTAACATACGACCTTCTATAGATTGCTTTGCCTAAAACGTGCCCCTAGAGTGTGCCCACGTCTTGAACAAATACACTACTAATTAATCTAATTCATTATCACATACGGGACTTCAACTGAATTGCGCTCGTTCTGACGTTGTGCGTGTTGAACTCTTGAAAGCGACTGGCAGGTGAGTTTAATTTACTAAATACATGAAATGGTTTACTGTGTATATATGTTGCCTGCTACTAGCTTTGGCGGCGCCTTGCCCTGTACTAGCATGTGCATGCTAGTACATTTAGAATTGCACACTAGATTCATATATATCTAGACACTGGAAACACAACGGCATTTATACAATGGAAACCGAAACCTGCACATATTTTTCTCCTAATGTGAAATGTGAGAAGAATAGAAAGCAATTTGAGTGTGGTGGTTGTTGTTGTTGTTGTTGTTGTTGTTGTTGTTGTTAGTGTGATAGTGCGACAAAGTGTGATTTCTAAAACAGAGGGAACCGCAACTGTAATTGTTTCGATAAGATCGAAATATACTGCTAAAAACAGTGTATACCTATGCCTTGCTGAAATGGAGTTGTCCTGGGCCACATCTATAGCGGAAGGCATAAGTAGGTGTGCTCAATCAATCTAATTGCAATCGTCTAATTGCAAACAAAAATGATTCATGACAATGTGTATTCAATTTTATTTAATTCTTGATTTTTATTTTATTTACAAAAGCAAAATAGAGAATTGAATGGACGTTTCATACACTGAGTGTGTAGCATACTGACATGATTGTCTTGGGGGTCAGCTAGCAATTAATGCTTTCAGGTCAGTACCACTAGATGTACTCTTGTGTTCCTTCAGATTTAGGAACATGCTGCATGCATCACTTCACACCAGTAACTACAATATTTTAGACCTTCTCAGATTGTGCATACACAACTCACATGTTCAGGTGGGCAGCACATGCATGCTCACAATATACGTGGGTAGACAAGATCGAGACCGATGCCCACACACACACCATGCGCTGTACTAGCTTGCACGCGACAACAATAGAAAGCACACAGCTTGCAAGTGTTTGGCACATTGAAGAGGCAGTTGAGTTTCTAGGTCTTGCATGCGTATTTAGAATTGCTCTGATTCTGCTGTACAGCAGACAACATGCCCTACTAGTTATCTACAACACCCGTAACTGCAACTACTGTGTATATACGTATGCCTTCTCAAAGGTTGAGTACATACTCACATCACATGACGAGGGTATAGACGTGCATGCATAATGCTCTAGAGGAAAGGAAGCCGAACATACTTGCAGGCGACCAACAAAGCACGCAGCTGGAGGTCCTAGGAGGAGGAGCAGAAGAGAGGAAGTGTCCACTTAAATAAGAGGCGTATCTGCATGGAACGCGCAGTGTAGATCAGCCCACTCAGTAGGTGAACAGCAGCAGTGCAGATTTGACGGCGGACGACTGAACATCGAGTTTCAAGTGGATGCGTTTTGTAACTGGACGTACACAGTACAAGATACAGACAGGTAGGTCCAATGTACATTGTATATCTAGCTACAGGCCTACGACGTGTCAGTGCCATACCTTGAACTGTCAACTGACTTGCCGTGTGCGTTGCCAGTTGCATTTAACTACATTTTTACCGGATTTCTTCCTGATGACAGTCTTGAGATGGCAATTAGGACTCGATTCTCTTTTCTAGGAAGCACGCAACTTGCAATAGTTTGTTGTCTAGATCTTAGATTTACACACGTGGTTCTGCTGAAACAGCCTATCTGAGCCCTACATCCGTTTATATTATGATAGCGAAGTATCAAGAGACCTAGCTGTGCAATATGGCACCACAGTCGCGGATTACCGTTGTGCTTGGGCACTTCTCCTATTCCTACAGTTCTTGCATAGCGCGTGCAGCTAGGCAGTGGAGGAGGGTGAAACGGGAGGATTATGAATACGCAAAGCAGATTTTTGGTGGCTTAATTTTGATGCCAGAAACGCATCTCTGCAACTTATCTAGAAATCCTAGGAAGGCTGGGATTGCCCATGAAGTATCTTTTGTTATTTGCATGATTGAGTAACTTATCTAAATACCATCAGAGGTCAAGCACGCAGTACAGTACAGTACACAAAGCATGCATCTTGTTACATACAGTAGGCATGCAAAGCATGCATGTTGTTGAAATCCGCGTGTTTTGCATTTCTCCTCACCTTAATTAAAATTAAGTTTGTGCATATGGTATCTTAATTAATTGCTACATATAATTGCCTTGATGTTTGCCTTGATTTGTAATTGCTACATATAATTGCCTTGATGTTTGCCTTGATTTGTGTCTTGATTTTGAATTGCCTTGATGTTTGCCTCGATTTTTGTCTTGATTTTGAATTGCCTTGATGTTTGCCTTGATGTTTAATTAATTGCCTTGATGTTTCCTATACCTGACACTTGCAGCTGGAATAATTAAGCTGCATTGTGTATTGGCATTGGGGCATGTATCTTTTTTTTATTTCTCTCAACACTCAATCATGCATGCAGCTTGACTGCAGTTGATTTATTATGTTGTAGCAAGTTATGCTGTAGTTTCTTGGTAAAGCTCACGGTACTACAGTGCTAGCTACATCAGTGTTTGGTTGCACAAGCAGCGTCACATGTGGTGCACCAAGAATGATTGAGACAAGACCCTATAGTCATTCTTTGTGCACCACATGCATGACTGCTGCTTGTGCACCTGCATGGATATAGATGCATGACTTTTATGCACATGTTGGAATTAATTAGTAGGTAATGCTGATATGATGATCAGCTTGCTGTTTTTGTTATTCACGTGCAATTGGAAACTCTGTTTCTTGAATGATCAGCTAGCTCTAGATCTCTAATTCATGAAAGTAAAATGAATATAATGCCAGTCTTTCTAGCTAAGTTGGTCAATCTGTCAGCTAAATAGGGAGTGTAGAGATTAAGACTGAGGAGCATCACTAGTTTTGTTTTATGATCATTCTCTATTTCGTGTAATTAATTAATGCACTAAATCACAAATAGTATTAATCTAATACTATTTGTGATTAATTAGTTAATGCATTAATTGGGCTGGGGTGAAGTTCGAGTTTTATTGAATAGTTGTGTTCACTTTTGTTCTTGTAATTCAAATGTTTTATTGATATTTAGATGGCAAGGCGAGATCATTTTCATGTGCTCATTGTTTGTCCTCAACAGTCAGAGTTGGAGGCTGCACGTTATGTATTCGAACACGAAACAAACAGCAAGTTTAAAGAAGCTCACACTGATCTTTCTTGCAGTCTTTATCTATGTCGTGAATGGAATAATTTGCCTCTCAATGTTGCGATGGTAGCACAAGTGGAGTCTGGTGGTATCGGTGCAATGAATCTTGTTGCTGATTTGGCAAATTATTTCTCTGTTGGTTTGATTGCAATGACTGGCATTTGTGCTGCAGAAGAAGACAAGTACAACAGAATGGAATATGGGACTGTTGTCGTGGCCAACAGAACAACAACAGAGTCGGGAGGATTGGAGAAGGCAAATGAAACATTTGAACCTCGTGCTCTTTATAAGGAATTAGACAAGCAGATTTCACCAGCAATAAATGAACTTGTTGCTACAAAGGAATCTAGCTGGGTAGACTTTATTCCCAGCCAATTGTATCGTCCCAGTCCACGATATGTGAAGGAGCTGTTGCTGCAGTCTGTTTTAGTCAATGCAGGAGGTATCGTGATGGAAGATTTATTAACAACTGTTAGATCCAAATTTCCTGGCATTGAAATGCTTTCACTTGATGAGGTTTTGCAAAAGGTTTTAGAAGAATCCAAATCCTGGATCTGTTCAGAAGGCAAACTTCTGAAGGCAACAAATGAAGGAAAGCATTATGCTAATGATCAACCTTCCTTCCCACGTGGAGACCATGCCATTGTTGCTGTGTCTGCATCCATTGGATCTGTGACCAATGAGGTAAAGGATCTCGGCAAGGAGATGAAAACACTGAAGCAACATATGGCAGATCATGACATAAAGGCCATTGACAGAGAGGCTCATTTCTTTATGGAACAAGCAACAGACAGCTTCAGTCCTGGATTACCTGTTGTGATGAAGGGAATATCTGACTACGGAACTGACAGTAGCAAGCTGAACTATTACAAAGTACACGCTGCTTCCACATCTGCAGCATTTCTGAGGCATTTTGTTACACAGAAGAATTCCATTATCAGTAAGTAGAGTTGTTGACAATTGTTTACACACAAGTGACTTTATATATGCTTTGGGTGTAGAGTCTCAATCACTTGAGAGTCAGCTGTTTGATGTTTCTGCATTTGTGGCTGGTGATTGGTGTGATGTGGCTGAACGTCTTGGCATGAGCGTCTATGAAACGAAAATGATTGAAATTGAAATTCACACAAAGAGAGAACGAGCTTACCTCATGTTGTGCAGGTGGCATTCCAAAGAAGGAGACAATGCATCTGTAGACAAAGTGAAAGCTGAGCTCAAATACGTCCAAGAACACAAGAAGCCTAAAGCAGTTGATGGTAATGACGTTACTCAATCATATTTGTTTGAGAAAATCAAGTTTACATTTTACTCTTGCAGGAATAGTTTTGCCTAATGAACTGAGAGAAGAGAAGCAGTTCTGTGGACGAGAAGCAGAGTTGCAGATTTTGAAGGAAACGCTGTGGGGAAATGATCCCTGCATTCCAATAAAGGAATATTGCTGTGTGGTATGTGTTAATTCAGTGCACGTTTGTGGGCTTAGTGATGTAGGTGTGCTTTGCTGGTGTGTGTGTGTGTGTGTGTGTGTGTGTGTGTGTGTGTGTGTGTGTGTGTGTGTGTGTGTGTGTGTGTGTGTGTGTGTGTGTGTGTGTGTGTGTGTGTGTGTGTGTGTGTGTGTGTGTGTGAGTGCATGTGTGCATGCTAGTGTGTTGTGTTGTGTTTGTATTTTAATTTGTCTATTTTTCTGTCTTTGTCACTGTGTATTTGTTGGAGCAAGTGTTTTGTATTTTGTGTGTGCATGTGTCTGTGTGTTTCGTAACTTTTACAGATGCTGATGCTAATATAATGTAATCAAGAAGGCCATTTTAAGAATGATTGTTATAATTGTGACTTGAGTGTAAGACAAAACTTTGATTGCTTGTGTGTTTAGGTGGTTCAAGGAATGGGTGGATTAGGGAAATCGTCTTTGATAGCTAAATATGCATTGCTATGGAAACATCTGTATAGTGATGGAGTTCTATTCTTCTATGCAGAATCGTTGGCAACACTTACAAATTCAGTGATACGCAATGTAAACAAATTAGCACACATTATTGGTAGTTTTCTGTTTGAGGTGTTTTGTTTTTGCAGCTGACATCCTTTGGTTTGAGCTGTAATGTTCAGAGTTTAGAAGCAAAGAATGCAGAGCTTCTCAAATACGTTTACAAGCATTCCAACATGCTGCTGGTGTATGATGGTGCAGATGATCTCTCTCTGCTGCCTAAAATTCTTCCTCGTTCTTCTGCAAATGTTCATGTGGTGATCACAACTCGGAGTGATGATTGCTTTGTGTTGCAGAAAGTAAGTCGCGTTATCGCTCTTGGCTCTTTGGAAGATGCAGATGCCGTATTAGCCCTAACTACATGGTCTGGTCGTCAACCATCAAACGATCAAGAATCAGTAGCAGCCAGGAAGTTATCAGTTGAGCCTCCTATTGAAAAGTTGCCAATTGCTCTTGCTCATGCAGGCACGTATGTGCGAAATGCCAATCTAAGCTATAAGGAATATTACAAGCAATTACGAGACGAACATTTGAAGGTTGAGGCTTTGGCTTTAGATCTTGACAAACTTTTGAATTACTTTAAAGCAAGTAGTTTGCGAGACGTGCTTGTGAACTCTGGTTTAACTCAACCTGCTCATTTGAAAGAGCTGAGTGATGCGGATATTGATCAATTGAATATGAAGAAATACGGCGAAGTTTTGGTCAAATCTATGAGAAGCTTTTTGAAGTCTTCCAGTCATGCTCATCTTACATGGCAAATGGACATTAACTTGGTTGCAAAAGGCAATCCCAAAGCATTGTCTCTACTTGAATATGCATCATTTCTGTCTTCAAGAGACATTCCAGAGAAGCTCGTTCGTCCTCTTGTGTTTCGTGAATGTGCCAATTATGAATACAGATTGTGTGTCTCCACTTTGTCTTCACACAATTTAGTTGAATGGCACGAGACATCAGAAGGTTACACTTTGAATATTCATCCATTGGTGCAGTCAACAGTGTTGGAACGTGTCAAGCAGCAGCCAGATGAAATGGAACGTAAAATAACTGATGTTTGCAAAAACATGAAGTCTCATCTACCGGGCAATAAAATGGACTTTAATGCTCTTTCAAGTGATGTACGACTTCAACTTGCTTCTCACTCATATTCATTGGCTAAGCATGTATTGCTAGATGGTGTAGAAATACGAACTTGCTTTGATGTAGTTAGGTATACATGTGAGACTTTTCTGCTGTACCTTCCTCATGACACATCATGTTATTTGTGTGAAAAATGGTACCACAAAGTAATGCAGTTGGACAGTTTGCCACATGAGGTCAAACGTGAATGGCTCATAGAAGGTATAACTTCATCTTTACTTGTTGATTCAGATGTGTTGTGTATTGGTTATCACTTTGTGTTTTGTTTAGTAAGGAATCTTATGAGTTTGGCATATCTGTTCAAGCAGAAGATAGATGAAGCATTAGATTTGTTTCTGAAAACCAAGAAGATGATTGATGAGTTAAAACCAGATGAGAAGGAAGAAATATATCGACATCATAAAGATGGTAAGATAAGACATTTGATAGTGTATTTAACAAAGTTAGAAAGTTCATACAACAGAATATGATGTTGTGTGAAATACGTGACGTAATCCAGTGATTATAAATAGTATATGTAGTTTACACTAAAGAGATGATGGATAGTTTATTGACACGTTTGAAGGTATGAAAACATTTGTTGATGCATTTTCCTAACTGACAGCATCTGACTGAGACTCATTTATATTAATTAAGTTGAAGGTAGGGGAAGGGGTCAGTTAATTCAGTTTTAGTAAGTTTATAAGTTGTTTGTCTTGATGACATTATATCTGTTGTCTTGTCATTAACTGGGTATGGTTTTTGCAATGATTAGATGACAACACAAGCAAATATTTATTTAGTGATGATAATCAAATAATCAATAATTGAATTATAATTTTATTTTGATGAGTTTGAGGTAAGCAGTTTTGTTCAGACTGGAATTTTATTGTTTGTAAAGATTTTGACGTGTTTTTGTTTATTGATTATGATAGTCAGATTTATAGATCATTATTGTCATTGTTACAAGTACCCAATTGTATTGCCAGCAGTTTGTATATTTTCTGTAATTATTACATTTTAATTTATATTTTGTTTTATTTTCTCACTGTAATTAACCGTTTGTTGTAGTGTTGCAAGGTATTTATCTTTGCTATAACACACTACAGAAATTTGAAGAAGAAGAGTCTTATCTGAAAGAGTGGATGTTGCTGATGAAAACTTCTGGAAAACATCTTGGAGCTGACTTTGCTAAGGGTATTAAAGACAGATTTGTTTAGTCTTTGTAGTGTTTGGTGCAATGGCAGTTTACTTATTTTAGTTGAATGCGCGTTGGCAGAGGCCTACTTAAAGAGGGGTAAACGAGACGAAGCAATGAAATTATGCCAACAAGTGATGGAAAAGTTAAATGATATGGAGGAATATGATCAGTTCAAAGGTAAAGAATTTGAATCATGAATTTGCATATTGTTGAATGTAATGCCGTGGCAAGTCAAAAGTTTATTAAATTGACCTCATACTGTGATTTCTGTTATATAGTGACCACAATATTATCACATTCTTTTTTATTCCTTGGAGAATTTGAAAAAGCAGGTGATCTATTGGATAGGTCATTGAAATTGATTTTCAGAGACGATTCTGACAATAAATTTCATGATGATCTAGAGAGTCGTGCCGGTGAGATATTTTGTAATATTTGTAGCTTCTGTTAGATCAATTTTTGCACTATTTGTATTATTTGCTTGTGAAATGGGAGGCATCTAGTGCTAGTCATGCAGTGACATTAGTATTATAGTTAATTGAAGAGTGTCAGGGTCAACCGTCTTGAGATTTCCTTAATTTAATTTCCTCAATTTCTTCTAATTTTCTCGACAACTCAGTAAGGGCAGGCAGCAACATCTTTGAACTGACAATGTCCAACGGGAATGTTGAAATAGCTGCTACTTTGCAGTTATACTTTTGAAACGATTTAGTACATCGTGAACAAGTTAACCGGGATTTTGCGTTGTCTCCATGAAAATTTGTGTTAATTAATTATTTGCTACCACCCAGATGGGCAGAGTTTAGCTAGTATGTTATATTGTGCGTAGAATGAAAGTGCAGACAAGACATTTAAATTATGTATGATTCTGTTTTTGTTCATGTGTATGTATATAGTCATGATGCTCAAGTGTCGATGTGAGCTTGAAAGACCTAATGCATCAAAAGGCAAGCTTACTGAAGCACTGAAAATGGCAAAAGCAGCTTTGTCTCTTACTCAGTCTTTACTACCATCAGAAAATTTTGAGATTTTCAATTGTACGTAAATTGATTGATATATTTTGTGCACTACTGCATGAAGTTTCCGAATTGTTTTTAATTCTGGTTGTTGTAGGTAAAGTGCAAATTGCTAAATGTAACAGGGAATTAGGAAACATGGAAATGTGCATTGAACAACTGAAAGAGATCAGGAAAGTCGAGGAGCCATACATGCCTGATTCACGTAGCAGACTATGTACTGGTCAGTATAGTTCTGTATCTGTATTTTTGTTTTACGGTATTTCTTTAACTTTTTATTATTTTATGCAGTAATAAGAGAATTAGGAGACATACATGAGGAGAGAGGTGATCGAGGTGAAGCTCTGAGGTGTTACAAGGAAGCATTAGAGCTGTACCAGCAGGAGGACACGTCTTATCATGTGGACATTGCTAATAGTTTGATAACATTCCTGAGTCAACATGACATCATATTAAAGGTTGTATGTTTTCTGTTCAGCTCATTTCTTGATTGGTAGAATATATTTCTTCACGGGCAACGCCACTGATGCTGTAAAGCATTTTGAGCAGTCTATAGAAATTAGAGAACAGAAGCAGTTACCACCTTGTCGTGAAGCTGGTCTATGTATGCAGTAATATGCGTATTAAATGTTTATTATACCTGTGTGTTGCATTTCAATTGTATTTGTGCTGTAGGCTATGCATTTCTTGGAGTTTGTAATTTGCAGGCAGTAAAAAGAAAGGCTCGTGTGCTGGAAGACTTCCATCAAACACAAGAATTATTTATTAAGGGTCTCAACATACTGTTATTTTGTTCGGATTCCGATCCAAATCTACCATCTGGTGAGATCTTATTTACTTAATTGCTTTGCAGTACATAATAACTTTAGTTACTGATTACAGTCTTGGTAAATCTTGCTTCTTCATATGGCATGAGAATTGATGTGAAGTCTACGTATGAGAAGGCCACTAGTATGAGCTCTGTGATGTCTAGTTTGCTAATATTTCCATTGTTGATGCATTTATTCATGTATATGTAGCGCTAAAACTAATAGCAAGGAAAGCATATGGTTTGGGAGATTTTGCTAAAGCTAAAGATTTGTTCTACATGCAAATGAAAGTTGAAGCTGCCACAATGGTTTCACAGCCAGCACAAAAAGCTATTGGTATACAGTTGTTTGTTTGTATATGGATTATTAGGTGTTAGCTAAAGTATTGGAAATTTTGTTGATATCAGTTAAAGTTGTTGAGATATGACCGCCAGTGATTTTATTTCTGCATTTTGTGCTTCAGCGCTGCACGACATCGGTTTGTGTCAGATAGGTCTTTCACAGTTGAACGAAGCTGAGGAAACATTCACAGAATCACTGAGAATTGCTCAATCTCTGAGACCAGAAGAGCATCAAGGTTTACAGATTTCATCCAGTAAGACATGCCAGCAAGTAAGTCTTGTAAGGTTATTGATATCAATTGTTTTTCTCAATTTAGTCGAAAATGTGCTTGGACTAGTTCGGATGCTGAAGCACTCTAACTTCGAGTTTTAGGTTAGGGTATAGACTTATTAGTAGCATAATACAGTCACAAGATTCATGAAGTGTATTTCACAGTTAGTGCTGATTGTCATATGTCTATATGTTTGTTTGCTTTTTGTCTGCTTATTGATATCAAATATATTCTTAACTTTATAGACAATAATGATTTACATTTTATCTCAAATTCCAATACACTACAGTATGACGTTTTTGTCTTCTGCAAGACAATCTGCTAATGATGCAAGTCTGTTGAGTACCAATGCATCACTCACTACTGACTATATTATAGCACCACGATATTTGACTGTTTGTCTTTAATATTAATTAAATAATAGCTACAGGACAATATGTCTTTCCTGTTGGATTTACTGGGTCTCTCGTTTCAAACAATAGTACATCCTTCCTATTCTCATGAGGTATATCTGGATTATGGATGATTAGAAGCTGTTGTTACATGGTCAGGCCCCCAGCTGGATGGTTGGGTTCCTGCACGAAGCAGGAGTTATGGGTCATTCTAAGCAATCTCCTGGAGCTGGCCAGGTACTCGCAGGAGCACCGACTGCGACACCACCTATGCTATGGGCACCAGAAGTCTGAAGTCCAGTGGCTGTACCGCGGGACCCCAATGGCTGATAGACTTTGTCGCAGTTGGGGACTTTGCCACCCCAGTCACACGAGGGAAGCAATTGTGTGTGAGTTTCTTGCCCAAGGAAATTATGCTCTAGATCGCCATCTCTCTGACTTGAACTTGCAACCCTGATGGGTCCCGGATGTACACACTCCATCTAGATGACTCTCTAACCAACTGCGCTATGGTACCACACACAAACACACACACACACACACACACACACACACACACACACACACACACACACACACACACACACACACACGCACGCACACACACACACACACACATCATGTTGCACAACTAATTAATTAACTAGGTACGGGCCTTCAATCAAATTGCGCTCGTCCAGAAGACGTTGTGCGTGCTCAACTCTTGAAAGCGACAGGCTGGTGAGTTTAATTTACCAAATACATGAAATGGTTTACTGTGTATGTTGCCTGCTACTAGCTTTGGCGTCGCTTTGCACTCTAGAGGCTACGTATCTCACTAGGCCTAGTTGCTTTGTGCAGAGGCTCGTCAGTGAGACGATGCAATAGCATGTGTGCAGTACATATATGTGCAGTACATATATAATAGCATGTGTGCAGTACATATATAAATAGCATGTGTGCAGTACATATCTATAATTGCACAGTTTCCAATATTTTAATTTTGTTTCCGTCATTCCTGTGACTAGAGTTTACGTCACTTGCTACACTTAATTAATTGCTAGACAATACATTAGCCCTAAAATGTTAAGAGTTGTCGCCTGTTTATTACAGTAAATGCAGGACTCGACTATAACACCAGGCTAACATGTTTGCATGTTTTGTCGTAGTTATCTAGTTAGATGGTCACAGGTGTGTTGAACTTCCTTGGTATGTGGGGTATGTGGAGGCATGCTCCTGGTGGAGGTCGCTCTGGACATCAACTCGGGTGTCCAAGCATGTGGGGCTCTAATTATCATAGTTCACCTCCTAATGTGAGGAGAATAGAAAGCAATGTTGTTGGCGGTGGTTGTGCGTGTGTGTGTGTGTGTGTGTGTGTGTGTGTGTGTGTGTGTGTGTGTGTGTGTGTGTGTGTGTGTGTGTGTGTGTGTGTGTGTGTGTGTGTGTGTGTGTGTGTGTGTGTGTGTGTGTGTGTGTGTGTGTGTGTGTGTGTGTGTGTGTGTGTATGATTACTGTTATAATATGTCACTTCTTTGATTTAATAGTTTTGTATTTTATTATGGCAGGTGGAGTTGAAAATATTCTGATTACAAGATATTGAACAGTTCCCTTTGTATTGACTTTAACATTGAAACCGTGCCATTGACATTAAGATGGAGAGACGAGACCATTTTGATGTGCTGATTGTTTGTCCTCAGTCATCTGATCTCATGGCTGCTTGTGATGTGTTTGAACATAACACAAACAGCAAGTTTAAAGCAGATCACATTGATTTGCCTTACAATCTTCATCTATGCCGTAACTGGAATGGCTCACCTTTGGATGTTGCCATGGTAGCTCAGTTTGAGTCTGGTGGCATCGAGGCTACAAAGTTTGTTGCTGATTTGGCGAAACATTTCTCTGCTGGTTTGATTGCAATGACGGGCAGTTGTGCCACAAAGGAGGACGAGAACAGCAGAGTAAAATATGGAACAGTCGTGGTGTCCAGGAGAACAATAACAACAGAGTCGGGAGAGTCGGAGAAGTCAGATGAAACACATCAACTCTATCCCTGCAAGTTAGATGACCGGATTTTATTAGCAATGGAAGAACTCGTTCAGATGGAAAAGCCTGTCTGGTTGGATTACATTCCTTCTGGATCTGATTGTCCCAGTCCACGGTATGTGAAGGAACTATTGCTGAAATGTGTTTTGGACAATGAAGGTATGAGGAAGACAGACCTTCTTGCTGCCGTAAAATCCAAACTCTCTGGCATTAATGTACGTATTATTAATGAGGTTTTGGAAAAGATGCTGAAGGAAGCAGAGCCTTGGATTTATGCAAAAGGCAGTATTTTTGAGTATATGTCAACGAACGAAGGAAAGTCGTATGCCAAAAATCAATCCTTGTTTCTATGTGGAGACAAAGATGCTGCCGCTTCTGTCGTATTTGGATCTATTGGATCATTACATAATGAGATAGAGGATGTCGACAGGCAGATGAAGACGTTGACACAACTTACAGGAGATGACGACATAAAAGCTATTGATAGAGAAGCTCATTTCTTTATGAAAGAAGCAATGGACAGTTTCAGATTCGGATCAACTGACAACGTGCAATATGGATTATGTGTTGTTGTGAAGGGAATATCCGACTACGGCACAGAGAGCAGCAAACTGAACTACTACAACATGCATCGTGTTGCATCAGCAGCATTTTTGAGACATTTTGTTATACAGAATGTTTCCATGATCAGTAAGTGTGACATTTATGTTTTTGGATGCATATAGTATATAATTCTACTGCTTCTAGAGTCTCAGTCATTTGAATGTCAACTGTTTGATTTGTCTGCTGATGTGGCCACCGATTGGCGTGATGTAGCTAAACGTTTTGGTATGAGCAGGCATGATGTGGTGACGATAGAAAACGAAGTTCACTTAGAAAGTGATCAAGTAGAAAGACATCGAGCATATCGTATGTTATGCAAGTGGCGTATTAGCGAAGGCGACAAGGCATCTCTAGATATTGTAAAAGTTGAACTTGAGCACGTCAAAGAGCAACAGAGAACTGCAGCATTTGGCAGTAAGCGGTTTGCTTTTGTAAGCTTTGCAGAGACATGCTTAGTTTGTTCTTTTGCACGGCAGGTATCACTTTTCCTAATGATCTAATGACAGAAGATAGGCAGTTTTGTGGACGAAAAGCAGAACTGCAGATGTTAAAAACAACATTCTGGAGAGAACATGCTGGATTTATACCTATAGAGGAGTTTTGCTTTGTGGTGTGTGTGTGTGTGTGTGTGTGTGTGTGTGTGTGTGTGTGTGTGTGTGTGTGTGTGTGTGTGTGTGTGTGTGTGTGTGTGTGTGTGTGTGTGTGAATTTAGATGAGGTGATAGCTTATGCATAATAAGATAGCTTGATAGTACACTGAAACGTTCTGAAGTTAACTTAACATAAGACCACAAGGTCTGGTTGTTTGTCTGTGTGTTCATCCTTTTCGTTTTGTGTCTGTTTGTGTGTCTGCTCGTGTGTTTGTCTATTTGTCAGTCTGCCTGTCTGTCTGTCTGGTTGTTTGTTAGTTTGTCAAATTTAAATTGTTCTATTCTCTATGGTAAGAACCAACATTTTCCTGTTTCTTTGTATGTTTATTTAATTATCTGTCTTTCTATCGCTTCAGATAATAATTGATTTGCATTGTTGTCAGAACTTGCTGAAAATCTACACTCTGACAGTTTGGTTAAATAATTAATATATGACATTTTTATATCAATATCAGTTCTGTAGGAGATACTAAGTAGTATTCCCATTGATGGACTACTAGATGGGTGAAAATTTTGCTGTTTAATTTTTTCAAGTGTTTGTCATTTATAAGTTAAGTAAATAAATATGTATTAATGATTGTGCATGTTTATTTAGGTGATCAAAGGAATGGGCGGAGTGGGGAAATCATCTTTGGCAGCCAAATTTGCATTGCTATGGAAACATCTGTATAGTGATGGAGTGCTGTATTTCAATGCAGAATCAGAAGAAACATTGATAGGCTCAATCAAACAAAATGTAATCAATTTGACAGACATTATTGACAGTTTTTATGCTTATATTGGCATGTCTTTCTTTGCAGCTTACAGTTTTGCGTCCTGCTGCAGATGAGCAATTAGATTCAAAAGATGAGATCAATGAAATGCTGCTCTCTCATGTCGAAAAGCATTCTAAGATGTTACTGGTTTATGATGGTGCAGACAATCTCTCTTTTCTGCACAAATTCTTATCTCGTCCTCCTACTCGTGTGCATGTGCTAGTTACAACTCGATGTGGTGATTGTTCTGTGTTGCAAGGCGTTAATCGTGTTATTCATCTTGGTGGTTTGAAAGATGAAGATGCTGCTGCAGCATTAGCCACATGGCGTGATCAACCACTAAACAGCGAAGAAGTTGTGGCAGCCACTAAGTTGTCAATTAGTCCTCCCATACAAAATCTCCCAATTGCTCTTGCTCATGCAGGCAGATTTGCTCAAAAGGCACGTCTAAGTTACAAAGAATATTACGAACTGCTGAAAACAGAAGAGGTGAAGCTTGAGGCTTATGCTTTAGATCTCAACAAACTATTGCACTACTTCAGGGCTAGTCATCTGCGTCAGGAATTGCTAGAAATGAATGTGAATCAACCTGCCGATATCAATGACATAGAAATAGAATGGCTAGATCTGAGTGACGATGATACTGATGTTGTCCAAAATATAAGCCAGTGTATGTCTTTATCAAAAGAACAACAGGTTTACCTCACATGGCAAACGGACATTGACTTGGTGGAAAGAGAACATCCAGAGGCTTTGTCTCTTCTTGAATATGCATCATTTCTGTCTTCAAGGGACATTCCAGAGAAGCTAATTCATTCTCTTGTGTGTAGTGAATCTGCCAACGATGCATACAGTTTGTGTGTTTCAGCTCTCTCTTCACACTGTTTAACCGATAAGCATGAAACAGCAGAGGGTTGCAATATTAGCATCCATCCGCTGGTTCAGTCGGCAGTGAGGGAGCGCATCAAACAACGTCCAGATGAAATAGAACGTAAACTAACTGATCTCTGCAACAGTTTATTATCTATTTTACCAGAAAGTAGTAGCGACATGTTGGATGTGCAAGCTAGTGAACAGTATCATCGTCTTCTTCCCCACTTGTCTTCACTGGCTAAGAATGTGTTGATGTTTGGTGTAAGAGCATTGACTTGTTTGCTTGTTGTCAAACGTTCGTGTACCATTCTGATGTCTTACCAGCAAATCGAGAAGGCTTGCTATTTGTCAGCACAGCTGTATGATGTTTTGAGTCACATGCATTTCGAATCAGACACTGTCAAACACACGTGGCTTATTCAAGGTATACCAGCAACTGCTTGAAACTGTTCCTTGATTGCAACGATTGTTGCATTTTGTTTAGCAATGGCTCTACTTGGCACTGCATGTGCTATGAAACAGAACCGGCAGAGAGTAGTTGGTCTCTTACTTGATGCTAAGAAGATGGTTAATGAATTACAACCAGGAGACAAGAACGAAACGTTCAAACTTTATTTTAATGGTAGCATTTTGATTGCTTAAATCATTGTTGTGTGTCATTCCTTAGTCTAACCAACTATTTGTTTCAGTTTTGCTGAAATTGTTTGAATGCTGTCGAGTGCAGAACGACAATGAAAAAGCAAAGTCTTACCTAGAAGAGGTGATGATGCTGGAGAAACATTCAACAGATGAAGATTCAGTCAGAATTGCTAGAAGTAAGGCAACAGTGTCAGTCGTGTACATTTGGTATTCTACTAATCATCATTTGTGTGCCAGTTGAATGCATGATGGGACACAGCTGTATCAGTTGGGATGAAATGGGCACAGCAATGGAAGAATTAGATTACAAGTTAAAGGCTCAGTAAGGAGTTTTACCAAACACAGTGTGCACAGTCAATCTAAATCATAAAAATTTCAAGACACGTTTGACACACTAGAAGCATTACATTTGTTGAACTCTCTTTAATTAATGACTTGCTAGACTACAAATTGCGCGATTTTTGCTGCAAAGAGCAGTAAAAGCCTTAGGTAGGTGTTCTCAGTCAATTTGCATTTTGTACTCTATTGGAATGTCTATATTGAATGGTTATCCTAATTAATTAATTGGAAATCAGCAAGGCTTTCAGGTCAGCAGCACCACTGAATGTAGGTGCTCAGATCTAGGAACATGCTGAACGCATTGCACCAGACCAGTAACTGCAGCTAATTTTTTAGAGCTTTTCCAGTTTGTACGCACAAGGCACATGTGGAGGTGGGCAGCACTCACAACAATACAGATAAGATTAAGACATACTTGCATGCCACACTGCTTGCCAAAACATTTTAGTTAGGTGCTGAACGCATCATACCACACCAGTAGCGTGCTACCTTCTCAAAGGTTGCAATGACTTTGAGTATACATACATGTACCTATTCACACCACATGGCGGGGGTATATAGACATGCATGCTCAAATGCACGTGTAGGGAAGAAAGCCGGACACCTAAACAAACTTTCAGGCGGCAACAAACCAACATGGCTGGAGGTCCTGGTGAGGAGGAGGAGCAGAAGAGAGGAAGTGTCCACTTACCAATCTAAAGTACAGATCATCCCACTCAGTAGGGTTCATAAACATAGTTTTGTATTCTTTAGACAGTATAGCAGCAGCAGCAGCAGCAGCAGCAGCAGCAGCAGCAGGAGCAGCAGTGGAGTACATAGTAGTGGCCAGTAGGTTCCTAGGAGTACAGGGCAGACGACGGAACATTGAGTTTAGTGTGGATGCGTTTTGCAACTGGAAGTACTCAGTACAAGATACAGACAGGTAGGTCCAATGCACATTGTATATCTAGTACAGGACGTGTCAGTACAACCCAACCAGAACTTGCCTGCAGGTGCGTTAATTGCCTGTTGCTAGCTACATTTGACAGATTTCTTTCTAATTATAATGAGTTAGCAAGACTCGATTCTCGTTTCTTTCCGAGGAAACACACAAGCTGCAATCGTTTGTTCTAAACCTTTTGATCTCTAGGTGGTGTTTTCTTCTACACTCTTCACAGGAGCTGAAACAGCCTATCTGGCATGGGTCTGTCTGTCCCATGATAGCAAATTAGTGAGAGACCTGTGTGATCACGCCTGGATAGTTGCGGACTGCATGACATTGTGCCTTGTAACCTCCATTTCTAGTTCTTGTACCTTGGCAAGTCTAGAATGCGTGGGTGCAATGAGTATTTAATGATTACATCAATAGGAAGCAGGCGTTTGCTCCATGCCAGAGACATCTTTGCAACTGATATCATGGGATGTCTGCATGCACTTTCTAATTGTTGCCTTAATTAAAGTTTGTTTGATCAGGAGCACATCCGCAATTATGTCTCACATTTGTTGTGTAATTACAAGAGAGAGCATGATGTCTTAATTGTCTCATTAATTAACTAGGTCTTGTGACCTGCAGCTGCAACTGGAACATTTGCAGCTTGTGTGTGACATAGCAGCATCTTTGTTGGTTTCACTCAACCACTCGATCATGCAAGCAGCTTGACTGCATGTGCATGGTCGATTATTAATTAACTCATGGTTACAGTGATCGAGTATTGTGTTGGGTAGCATGCAGTTTCTTGAGAAAACTCACAGTCTACTACAACTGTAGGAAGTTGTTGGCTGGTTGAATTTACTAGCTAGATTTCGCGCGCCCATTGCAAGAACTGATTGGGACACCTAGAAGACGCTAGTCATTCTTGGTACACTGCAGCAGCACCACTTACATCACCGCTGCAACCATGTACTACTATGCATGCTGACCTGTGCAGCTGCATGGATTTAACTTTCATGCACATGTTGAAAATGGGTAATGCTGCTGTGATGATCAGCTAGTTAATTAACCTGAACACAGTAACTCTGCTGTGGGCGGTTTGCAATGTCCATGCGCTCATTGTTAACTCTTGAGATGTTGGCAATCTCACATGCCAGTCAATGTCCAGCTCCTTCTCACACTCTTCATGGTAATGTAATATAATTGAGCTGGGATGAAGTTTTGAGTTTATATAATGAATAATTGTATTCAGTTTTGCTTTGTAATTCAAATGTTTTTATATTTATAGATGGCAAGGCGAGATCATTTTCATGTGCTCGTTGTTTGTCCTCGAGATTCAGAGCTGCAGGCTGCACGTCACGTGTTTGAACACGAAACAAACAGCAAGTTTGAAGAAGCTCACACTGATCTTTCTTGCAGTCTTTATCTATGTCGTGAATGGAATAATTTGCCTCTCAATGTTGCCATGGTAGCACAAGTGGAGTCTGGTGGTATCGGTGCAATGAAGCTTGTTGCTGATTTGGCAAATTATTTCTCTGTTGGTTTGATTGCAATGACTGGCATTTGTGCTGCAGAAGAAGACAAGTACAACGGAATAGAATATGGGACTGTTGTAGTGGCCAACAGAACAACAACAGAGTCGGGAGGATTGGAGAAGGCAAATGAAACATTTGAACCTCGTGCTCTTTATAAGGAAATTAGCAAGCAGATTTCACCAGCAATAAATGAACTTGTTGCTACAAAGGAACCTAGTTGGGTTAATTTTATTCCCAGCCAATCGTATCGTCCCAGTCCACGATATGTAAAGGAGCTGTTGCTGCAGTCTGTTTTAGCCAATACAGAAGGTATCATGATGGAAGATCTATTAACAACTGTTAGATCCAAATTTCCTGGCATTGAAATGCTTTCACTTGATGAGGTTTTGGAAAAGGTTCTAAATGAACCCAAACCCTGGATTTGTGCAGAAGACAAACTTCTGAAGGCAACAGATGAAGGAGAGCATTATGCTACTGACCAACCTTTATTTCTACATGTAGACCATGATGCCACTGTTGCTGTGTCTGCCTCCATTGGATCTGTGACCAATGAGGTAAACGATCTCGAAAAGGAGATGGAAACACTGAAGCAACGTATGGCAGATCATGACATAAAGGCCATTGACAGAGAGGCTCATTTCTTTATGGAACAAGCAACAGACAGCTTCAGTCCTGGATTACCTGTTGTGATGAAGGGAATATCTGACTACGGAACTGACAGTAGCAAGTTGGACTATTACAAAATACACGCTGCTTCCACATCTGCAGCATTTCTGAGGCATTTTATTACACAGAAGAATTCCATTATCAGTAAGTAGAGTTGTTGACAATTGTTCACACAAGCTAGTGCATGAGTTTATGCTTTTGGGTGTAGAGTCTCAATCACTTGAGAGTCAGCTGTTTGATGTTTCTGCATTTGTGGCTGGTGATTGGTGTGATGTGGCTGAACGTCTTGGCATGAGCGGCTATGAGATGAAAATGATTGAAATTGAAACTCACACAAAGAGAGAACGAGCTTACCTTATGTTGTGCAGGTGGCGTTTCAAAGAAGGAGACAATGCATCTGTAGACAAAGTGAAAGCCGAGCTCAAATACATCCAAGAACACAAGAAGCCCGAAGCAGTTGATGGTAAAGATATGGCTCATACTTGTTTAACTTAAGGAAATTTTACAGTTTACCTTTTTACTGCTGCAGGAATTTTTCCTAATGAACTGAGAGAAGAGAAACAGTTCTGTGGACGAGAAACAGAATTGAAGAAAATGAAGGAAACATTGTGGGGAAATGATGCCTATATACCAATCAAGGAATATTGCTGTGTGGTATGTGTTAACAAAGTGCATGTTTGTGTTTATGGTTATGTGTTCATTGTGCTGTAGATGTGTGTGTGTGTGTGTGTGTGTGTGTGTGTGTGTGTGTGTGTGTGTGTGTGTGTGTGTGTGTGTGTGTGTGCTTGCGTGTGTGTGTGTGTGTGTGTGTGTGTGTGTGTGTGTGTGTGTGTGTGTGTGTGCTGTCTGTGCATGCGTGCATACATGTGTGTGACTCACGTGTGCATGTGTGCATGTGTACATGCAAATTATTTGTTGTGTTGTGTTGGTATTTCAATTTGATAATTTGTTGTACTCTGTCTCTTTGTGTATTTGTTGAAGCATTGTGCCTGCATGAGTGTGAGACATGACTTTGACTGCTAATGTGTTTAGGTGATCCAAGGAATGGGTGGATTGGGGAAATCATCTTTGATAGCTAAATATGCATTGCTATGGAAACATCTGTATAGTGATGGAGTTCTATTCTTCTATGCAGAGTCGATGGCAACACTTACAAATTCAGTCATGCACAATGTAAACACATTGACATTGTTATTTGGTATTTCTGTAATTGAGCTATTTTTTATAGCTGGCAGTTTTTGGTTTGAGCTGTAATGTTCAGAGTTTAGAAGCAAAGAATGCAGAGCTTCTCAAATATGTTTACAGGCATTCCAACATGCTGCTGGTTTATGATGGTGCAGATGATCTCTCTCTGTTGCCTAAAATTCTTCCTCGTTCTTCTGCAAATGTTCATGTGGTGATCACAACTCGGAGTGATGATTGCTTTAATAAGTTGCAGAAAGTAAGCCGCGTTATCGCTCTTGATTTTTTGGAAGATGCAGATGCTGTATTAGCCCTAACTACATGGTCTGGTCGTCAACCATCAAATGATCAAGAATCAGTAGCAGCCAAGAGGTTATCAGTTGAGCCTCCTATTGAAAAGCTGCCAATTGCTCTTGCTCATGCAGGCACGTATGTGCGAAATGCCAATCTAAGCTATAAGGAATATTACAAGCAATTACAAGACGAACGACTGAAGGTTGAGGCTTTGGCTTTAGATCTTGACAAACTTTTGAATTACTTTAAAGCAAGTAGTTTGCGAGACGTGCTTGTGAACTCTGGTTTAACTCAACCTGCTCATTTGAAAGAGTTGAGTGATGCGGATGTTGATCAATTGAATATGAAGAAATACGGCAAAGTTTTGGTCAAATCTATGAGAGATTTTTTGAAATCTTCCAGTCAGGCTGACCTTACGTGGCAAATGGACATTAAGAAGGTTGCAAGAGACAGTCCCAAAGCGTTGTCTCTACTTGAATATGCATCATTTTTGTCTTCAAGAGACATTCCAGAGAAGCTCGTTCGTCCTCTTGTGTTTGGTGAATGTGCCAATTATGAATACAGTTTGTGTGTCTCAACTCTGTCTTCACACAATTTAGTTGAATGGCACGAGACATCAGAAGGTTACACTTTGAATATTCATCCATTAGTGCAGTCAACAGTGATCGCACGTATCAAAGAGCAACCAGATGAGATGGAACGTAAAGGAACTAAACTTTGTAATTATTTGCTAAGTCAGTTGCCTGAACAGGGAAAAGAATTTACATATTTGGAAGCTGATGACCAGTTTCAACCCATTTTTTCTCACTTCTATTCATTGGCCAAGAATGTGTTGTTAGCTGGTGTCGAAGCCTTGCCTTGTTTGGTTCTGGCTAAACGTGCGTGTGCTGTTGCTTCATTCTTTTCAGAAATGGAGATATTTTGCTTGTTGTCTGAAAAACTGTACGATATCGTGGAACAAAGGCAATTTGAGTCACAGGATGTGAAACGTATGTGGCTTATAGAAGGTATTACTACACCTTGTTGATGAAATGATTTTGTGCTTACCATCCTTTATAACTTTTGTTGTTAGCATTGTCTTTTAGAGGCCATGTATGGAGTATGAAGATGGAGACAGATAAAGCAATAGAAGTCTCACTGGAAAGCAAGAGAATGATTGATCAACTGAGACCAGAAGACAAGAACAGTATCGTCATGTTTAAATGCAATGGTAAGATTAATTTAAATTTGTCGTGTGTGTGTGTGTGTGTGTGTGTGTGTGTGTGTGTGTGTGTGTGTGTGTGTGTGTGTGTGTGTGTGTGTGTGTGTGTGTGTGTGTTTATTAATATGTTGCCACATGTTGACCTACATGACTAGAAGTAGGTGGTATGTTAATTAATCAACCAGGCAGTTTGCTTGTTTTGAAGTAATTGTTGGTGGATACTTTGCATTTCATCAGTGTGATTAACATTTTTTTAGAAAGCATGACAATGAATATTATTAGCTGCTATCAAATACAACGGAAGTTTAAAAAAGCGGAGCATTATTTGAAAGAACTGCTGTTGGTGGCAAGAGATTGTAAACAACTTACTCCATTCAGACTTGCCCTTAGTAAGGCAGTTATTGTGTTTGCATGCACACAAGGAACTGTTTGGTGTGCTATAGTTGTACATTTGTTTGCTAGTTGAAATCTTTATAGGACAGAACTATACCAGGTGGGGTAAACTGCAAGAGGCAAAAGAAATCTATCAACGAGTCATAGAGAAGGCCGGTGATATACCAGAAATTGGCCAGTTAGAATGTGAGTACTTTGAATCATGAATTTAGTTTAGTAATGAAATGTATTGTAGTAAAAAGTTGGTTTGTTAAATTGATTTTATTGTATCTTGTGGTTTGTGTTATTTAGTGTGGACAGGCCTAGGAAGGGCTCTCGTAGAAACCGGTGAATTTGAGAAGGCAGTTGATCTGTGTAAGAAGGCACTTGACATATCACGTCGACATACTCCCAATGATCATCTTCGAATTTCTGCAAGTGAGATATTGAGCAGTGTGTGTGTGTGTGTGTGTGTGTGTGTGTGTGTGTGTGTGTGTGTGTGTGTGTGTGTGTGTGTGTGTGTGTGTGTGTGTGTGTGTGTGTATGTGCGTGTGTGTGTGTGTGTGTGTGT
>NC_085090.1:8030817-8035817 GCF_963422355.1 Corticium candelabrum
GTGTGTGTGTGTGTGTGTGTGTGTGTGTGTGGTGTGTGTGTGTGTGTGTGTGTGTGTGTGTGTGTGTGGTGTGTGTGTGTGTGTGTGTGTGTGTGTGTGTGTGTGTGTGTGTGTGTGTGTGTGTGTGTGTGTGTGTGTGTGTGTGTGTGTGTGTGTGTGTGTGTGTGTTGTGGTCTTCTTAGTGATTATGACCTATTGTAGGTATACCAACTGGTGGTCTTCAACTTGGGCAAATGACTTCACAATCTAGCGGAGGCTTGAGACTGGGAGCATCTACAACACAGACAGGTATGTTTGTCTGTTTGTTGTTTGTCTGTTTGTCTGTTTGTTGTTATGTATGTAATACTGTGTGTGTGTGTGTGTGTGTGTGTGTGTGTGTGTGTGTGTGTGTGTGTGTGTGTGTCAAGGTTCACGTTTTTATGTTCAAGGTGTGTGTGTGTGTGCATGCATGTGTTGTTGTCAATTTTATTGTTCTGTAAGTGATTGACCTTTGCAGGTATGCCAACTACTGGTCTTCAACTTGGGCAAACAATTTCACAGCCAAGCGGTGGCTTGAGACTGGGAACATCTACAGCACAGACAGGTCTCATTTTTGTTTGTTTTCATGTCTGTTGTTGTTATGGTTTAGTTGTTGTCGCTGCTATGGCAACTGAATCTGACTGTCTTGTACTGCTATTCAGGTATGCCAACTGGTGGCCTTCAACTTGGACAAGTTGGTCAACTTGGACAAACACAAGGTGGCGGCTTAAGACTTGCAACATCTACTGTAGATGTACAGCAGAGTCAGGAATGCTACACAATATTTATTGTTTGTTTGTTTGTTTGTGTGTTTGTTTGTGTGTGTTTTCTTGTTTGTTTGTGTGTGTTTGCTTGTTTGTTTGCTTGTTTGTTTGTTTGTTTGTATGTTTGTTTGTTTGTATGTTTGTTTGTTTGCTTGTTTATTTACTTGTTTGTTTATTTGTTTGTTTGTGGTTATGTTTGTTTGTATGTCTGTATGTTTGTTTGTTTGCTTGTTTGTTTGTTTGCTTGTTTGTTTATTGTTTGTGTGTTTTTGTATGTATGTTTGTATGTTTGTTAGTACATTTGTTTGTTTGTTTGTTTATTTGTTTGTATGGTTGTTTGTCTGTATGCTTGTTTGTTTCTATGCTTGTTTGTATGTTTGTTTGTTTGTATGTTTGTTTGTTTGTATGCTTGTTTGATTGTTTGTTTGCTTGTTTGTTTGTTTGCTTGTTTGTTTGTATGTTTGTTTGTATGTATGTTTTTGTATGTTTGTTTGTTTGTTTGTTAGTACATTTGTTTGTTTGTTTGTATGTTTGTTTGTATGTTTGTTTGTATGTTTGTTAGTACATTTGTTTTTTGTATGTTTTGTTTGTATTTTTATTTGTATGCTTGTTTGTTTGTTTGTTTGTTTGTTTGTTTGTTTGTATGATTGTATGCTTGTTTGTTTGTTTGCTTGTTTGTTTGCTTGTTTGTTTGTATGTATGTTTTTGTATGTTTGTTTGTTTGTATGCTTGTTTGTTTGCTTGTTTCCTTGTTTGTTTGTATGTATTTTTGTATGTTTGTTTATATGTTTGTTTGTATGTTTGTTAGTACGTTTGTTTGTTTGTATGTTTTTATGCTTGTTGTTTGTATGTTTTTGTTTGTTTGCTTGTTTGCATGCTTGTTTGTTTGTATGTATTTTGTTTGTATGTTTGTTTGTTTGTTTGCTTGTTTGCATGCTTGTTTGTTTGTATGTATTTTGTTTGTATGTTTGTTTGTTTGTTTGCTTGTTTACATGCTTGTTTGTTTGTATGTATTTTGTTTGTATGTTTGTTTGTATGTTTGTTTGTTAGCTTGTTTGCATGTATGTATGTTTTGTATGTTTGTTTGTTTGTATGCTTGTTTGTTTGCTTGTTTGTTTGTATGTACTTTTTGTATGTTTATTAGTATGCTTGTTTGTTTGCTTGTTTTTTGTTTGTATATTTTGTTTGTATGTTTGTTGATATGTTTGTTTGTTTGTATGTTTGTATGCTTGTTTGTTTGTATGTTTGTATGCATGTTTGCTTGTTTGTCTGTCTGTATGTTTGTTTGCTTGTTTGTCTGTCTGTATGTTTATTTGTATTTATGTTTGTTGTATGTTTTTGTTTGTATGTTTGTATGTTTTTTGTTTGTATGTTTGTTGTATAAATATTTATTATTGATTTCAACCTGAAGTATATTTCCACAGGCATGCCGACTGCCAGTCTCTCAACTGGCGGTTTGCAGTTGGGGCAAATGCCTCAACTAAGTGGAGGTTTGAAGCTTGGAACGTCGTCCACACAGCCCGGTTTGTCACTTTGCATGTTGGTGTATTTGATTGTCTGTCTGTCTGTCTACCTGTCTGTCTGTCTACCTGTCTGTCTGTCTGTCTGTCTGTCTGTCTGTCTGTCTGTCTGTCTGTCTGTCTATCTATTTGCTTGTGTGTCTGTCTGTCTGTCTGTCTGTCTTTTTGTTTATCTACTTGCTCATTGGACACTCGTTTACGTGCTCATCTGCTTGTCCACTGGTTCATTTTCTTGTCAACCTGCTCACTCGTTGTTTGGTAAATTGGTTGTCTGGCTGTTTGTTTGAACGTGTTGTGAAGTGTTTTGTGTGTGACTGACTGTTTGATTTAATCGCGTCTGTGGTGTCGCTTGGTTTGTCTTGGAAGGCGGTGGACTTCAACTCGGACAGCTTGGAAACAGTTCACAGTCGGTTGCGGGATTGAAACTGGGGACATCAATGACTCAGTCAGGTGTGTGTGTGTGTGTGTGTGTGTGTGTGTGTGTGTGTGTGTGTGTGTGTGTGTGTGTGTGTGTGTGTGTGTGTGCACGCAACTGATATGATTGTTTCAGGTTTATCCACTGGAGGTCTTCAGCTGGGCAGCCAAGCAGGCGGTTTAAAGCTTGGCATCGGAGCACAACAGAGTACAAGTGGACTAACTAGTGCTATGTCTTCCACTGCCATGGGAGGACTACAACTTGGTGGAATCGGTGGTGCATCGTCAACTCAAACTGGTAAACAGACCACACATTGTGATTGCCACATAAGATTAGAACTAGACTCACATTTTTGTTATTTTGTGTGGGCAACTCGTGTAGCACTATGAAACGAGGTTATAAGGTTTTCAGAGGTGTTTGTCTGTGTGTCTATATCCTTGTGCATCTTCTGTGTTGTTTGCTGTATGTCTGTTTGTGTGTCTGTGCATTTGTCTGTCTGTCTGTCTGTCTGTCTGTTTGTTTGTCTGTCTATTGTGTTTGTCAGTTTGTCTGTCTGTCTGTCTGTTTTCTGTCTGTTTGTCTGTCTGTCTCTCTGTCAAACACATTTATTTGAACATTTTATCTATCATACATTTCCACAATGCAAATAACTATATATGCTGTCCAACTACTATCAATGTTCGTGAACTAAACTAAATTCAAAACAAACTTGAAGGAACTAATAACTCTAGACACTCTAGAAACTCTAGAAGCAGCTAACCTACGTGCAAAGCCCTAGCTCAGTGTCAGCTAGTGGCTAAAGAGCTGAGTGGCATAAAAGTCACTTCTGTTGACTCCAGTCAATGAAGATGACTTCTTAGAGATGACGTTTGCATTGCACTTTTGGAGTTGGATCGAAAAGCGTTTGTTCCAGAAGTCAATAAACTCCGCTGCATTTAGTCTTCCGACTTCATCTGATGACTTCTTTGCTATCTTTTTTTAAGAATTTCCATGCATCAAACCCCCATGCTCCAAAGTGTTCCATTACCAATGGAATTGCACTGACAATTGACCCTCCTGGTAGTTGTTGTTTGTTATATTTTGCTCTCTTCCTGTCTGCTCTCCTGTCTGCAGCTGCACCATCAACACCAGCAGATGTGGGGAAGATGTCACTGCTCCACGGGTGAGCAAGGGAGATGTCGAGATCGATATTGTATCCAGTGTCGGAGTCGAAAAAGACGATGTCTGGTCTGTTGTCTGTAGTGGTGTACCTGTTCCTTGGCTCCCTGCGATGATGGATACTCAGCCTGCGAAAACAATCTGACTAGATGGAAGAAATTGACTCATGAGACCACACAGGCCCACCACCTGTTTTACAAGTCAACAAATGGTGACCGCTGTCATCTATGTCAGCACCACAGTTACAGGTTGTTGTCCAATTGGAGAGAGATATGGGCAAACCCAAACGAAGGAAGGACGCCAAGCGGAATTCGCAAGAACTGAGTGTGAACGCTTCCGACGTGAGAATTGCGTTTAACCAAGCCCCATCCCCCTTTCCTTTTGATGAGCGAAGGCTGGCTACATCTGTCTGTCTGTCTGTCTGTCTGTCTGTCTGTCTGTCTGTCAATGCCAAAGTTATCTTTAGAAAACTTTCAAAACTGTCACCTAATCATGGTGATTTAGATAGATTATTTGATTTTGACATTCAAAGTCAAGTCCATTAGTTGACTTTGTTGTTTGCAAGGACTGATTTGTCTTTAAAAATCCTAGCATACTTACAAGTAGAATCTGTACGAGAATAAATTATCTGTTTGTCTGTCTGTCTGTTTGTCTGTCTGTCTGTCAGTCTGTCTGTCTGTCTCATTGAAACACAAACTCTACGTTACATTTCTAACACTAAATACAAGAAATCTACTGAGTTCAGCTTTAGTTTAATGCAAACTACTTTGATAGTCTCTGTTGTGTATGTTCTCATCTTCTTCTGTCTGTCTGTCTGTCTGCTTGTCTGTCTGTCTGTCTGTCTGTCTGTCTGTCTGTCTGTCTAGCTGTCTGTCTGTTTATCTGTTTGATTGTTTGTTTGTCTGTCTTTCTGTTTCCTGTCTGTACGGGTATAAATACCGGTAATGCATTTATTGTATCAATGTTATCTTGTGTTTTAGGTTTGAGGCTTGGTGGTATGACAACAACTGGGCCATTGCAGTTGGGTGGACAGTCAAGTACTACTGCTTCTTCTGGTATTACTGGTGGCTTGCAACTTGGTGTGCCACGGTCAACTGCAACTGCTGTAAGCGGTGTGGGACTGAC
>NC_085090.1:8043317-8048317 GCF_963422355.1 Corticium candelabrum
TTTCCATCATCCAGTCCGATTTGGTCTGATACTTTTTTTGCTTGGATTCCTGTATGCACAAATGATTGCATGTCTTTGTACGCCTTCCTTGACTAGTCTTTCTACTTTCTAATGTGTTTTTTTCTTTCTATGCATTTGTTCTGTTGACTGACAGCTGATGACTGTGTGCAAGCTCTGCATTCGGGTGGCAACCTCATCAAGGTGAAGTCCTCGCGTCGACATTACCATCGACGCTTCAGTCTCAATGAGGAAGCGACCTATCTGTCGTGGAGCTCCAAGAAGAAAAATTCACAGGAATCGAGAAGTGAGACAATTATATAATGATGACAAGATGATAAGTAAGATTTCTCCAATACCATAGTCTAGTGTATTGTGAGATGCATCCCTCTAATACAATAGTCTAATGTATTGCAAGATGTATCCCTCCAATACAACAGTCTAATGTATTACAAGATGCATTCTTCTATATATCTATAGGGAATGGAATGGTTACTATAGTATGCATATGCATATGCGGTTGTCAACATTTGAGGAACTACTACTATGTATGAAGCTTTACAGTGTGTTTATCCAGTGATATTTATGTGTATGCAGCTATATTTGTGTTCTAGACAAGATAGCCAGTCATTTGTCAGGCCATACTCAGTAGTTCTAGTTCTAGTGTCAGTTTTGCATGTGATCCAGAGATGGACGCTATGCATGTGTGCAGGATGGCACTTCTTTGAAACGAGTTTGATGAGTTTCTGACAGTCAGGCAGGCAAGACCTGTTCTCACCTGTTAGGTATAATAGAATGTGTGATGTCATCGACAAGGTATTCAAGTGTGTTAAGTATGTGTGAGATGCATCCACTTTAGTAGGAGTAAGTTTACTCATAATAGTTGGATGTGGTCTTATAATGTGGTTGCTGGGTAAGTAATTATAGACATGCTAGAGAAAGGGAGAGAATTATGCAACAGGATGTGTCACTAAGTGTCTAACATCATGCTTGGACATTTGAACAATAGATCTACACAACAGACTTGCATTAGGCACTGACAGGGTTCTAGCCAGGCATACTAGGGCGTAGCACCCGCTACGCTTTCAGAACTGCCTGCTACTCATTCAGAGCTGCTCGCTATGCCTCCAACATACTGGATACACATGTAGTAGGTGCACTTCCTCTCCAGAAGTTATGACAGGGGAAGGGACTAGCTAGACTGTGTTGTTCATTACCTGTCAAAAGGTTTATCAACAGAGTGATAATGAGGAAAAGGTGGAGACTTGTCATGAGTATCTATATCTACAGTATTGCAATTGGATTTATTGCCTTGTAATGAGACAGATTTGTAGAGCCTGGTACTGTACAGTAGGCATCCTAAACCACTCCCCAAACTAGCTGCAATTTTTGAATTTTATTTCAGAAATTTTTTGCACAGACATGTCCACATACCAGACTTATGTGCCACGCCCATCTGGCTATGCCTTCCAAAAATCTTGGGTAGGGTTGTTGAATGCCTCACTTGTGAGGGTTGAACTTGAGTGGTGATTTGTAATTTGTAATTTGATGGGAGTGGGTATTGAAGCCAGTGACAACTGGTTGATCAATTATGGTATCATATCCTTATGTACATACCTACACATATTGATTGATGTATCTCTATTAATAATCAGTGATGGTACTACATGGGTATACATACTTACACATATTGATTACTATATTTCTAGTAATAATTAGTGATGGTACTATATGCTTATATACACACTTACACACATTAATATGAACTATTAGTGTGATTGTGTGTTGATTGTGGAGCTAGAGTCAATTAATTAATATATTAATTAATTACCTGACAATAATTCGTAAAAATGTTTTCTGGTTTTGTATGAAGAGGCGGCACACAGACGTACACCCTAAACTATTAAAACACTCCGGTTCATGTGATCTAAAGGAGTCGGCATATTCACACACAAACATGCTCGTTTGGCTATGCAAGCTGCTTGTCATTTTAGTTTTGTGTTTCACTGTTTGTCTCTTTGTTTTCTGTCTGTTTGTCTAGCTGCACATTTAATTAAATTTTGATGTGAAATTTAGTTTCTATAACGTCAGTGAAAGAAATTAGACGTGGTCAGAATACGGAAACATTCCAGAAGCATGGCAAAGCGTTTGATGCCGACAGGAGCTTCTCTGTCATCTACAGTGATGACTATCTGAGTCTAGATTTGGTAGCAAATTCGCAGGATGAAGCGAGTGTTTGGATTGAGGGACTCATGTGTGTAATGGATGAAAACTATGGTGAGTGGGTATTGTTGTGTTGTTGTTGTTGTTGTTGTTGTTGTTGTGTGTGTGTGTGTGTCACTGTGCGTGTGTGTGTGTCACTGTGTGTGTGTGTGTGTGTGTGTGTGTGTGTGTGTGTGTGTGTGTGTGTGTGTGTGTCACTGCGTGTCACTGTGCACGTGCATGTGTATGTGTGACTGTGCTTGTGTGTGTGTGTGTGTGTGTGTGTGTGTGTGTGTGTGTGTGTGTGTGTGTGTATGTGTGTGTCACTGCGTGTCACTGCACGTGTGCATGTGTGTGTGTGTGTGTGTGTGTGTGTGTGTGTGTGTGTGTGTGTGTGTGTGTATGTGTGTGTCACTGCGTGTCACTGCATGTGTGCGTGTGTGTGTGTGTGTGTGTGTGTGTGTGTGATTGTGCTTGTGTGTGTCACTGTGTGTGTGTGTGTGCACGTGCACGCACGTGTGCTTTCATGCGCGCTCTGTGGCTGTTTGTTTCATATATTCTTTTTTCATTATAGGTCAAGATTCAGTCGAAAAGAAACAGAAAACTAGAGATCGTTGGTTAAAAGCTACGTTTGAGGAAGCAGACAAGAGTGGTGATGGCATGTTAGAGGAGAGTGAAGTAATCAATTTGTGCCAGAAACTCAACGTTGGCTTACCGGTCTCAAAATTGAAACAGAAATTTAGAGTAAGCAGTGAATACGGTTGCTTTGGGTGTACATGTATGGACATATGCACTCGCCCACTCGTGTATATGTGTGTGATTTCGTCTGTCTGTCTGTATGTTTGTCTGCCTGTCTGTCTGTCTTTGTTTGTCTGCCTGTCTGTCTGTCTTTGTTTGTCTGTCTATCTGTCTTTGTCTGTCTGTCTATCTGTTGTTTGTCTGTCTGTCTGTCTGTCTGTCTGTCTGTCTGTCTGTCTGTCTGTCTGTCAAAAACATCTATTGGTAAACATCAACGCTATTACAGTCAACGCTAAATCACTATCTATGAGTCCAAGAAAAATGACCCAAAGGGTCATGAAATGAAAGCTTAACGTACACTCTGGTAACTGTAAAAACTGTCTGTCTGTCTATCTGTCTGTCTTTGTCTGTCTGTCTGAGTAATCTTTTGTATCAGGAACACGATACTGACAGGTCTGAGGATTCAAAAGGCAAATTGGATCTCAATGAGTTTGCTGCTCTGTTTAAGGAGCTGTCCACTCGGCCAGAAATTTACCATCTCCTTATGAGGTGAAGCACTTGTGGATGTCGTGACTCGCACATGTTCGTTACTTTTTTAAGTGTTATTCTGTGTTCGTAGATATTCATCAAGCAGAGACATTTTGACGCCACAGGAATTGAAGTATTTCTTGGAACTGGAGCAAGGGGTTAGTGTGCTTGTATGTGTTTGCTGTAGAGCACTTTGGCTGTGGTTCGGAGGCAGTCAAGACAGCAAAGTATGCAGATAGACAGGCAGGCAGATAGACAGAAGGGCGGACGGACAGACAGACAAACAAACGAACAAATGGACAGACAGAGAGAAGGACGGACAGACAGACAGATAGACAGACACAGACAGACAGACAGATAGACAGACACAGACAGACAGACAGACATTAGATAAATACATAAACAGACAGAAATTCACACGCACCATGCAATGTGTACATTTACTATTTGCGTTTCAGATGAGAACTGTTAGTCTCCAGCAGTGTAAAGAGTGGATTCAAATGTATGAGCCAACGCCAGAGGGAAGGGAGAAGTTTCTCCTGTCTATTGATGGTATGTAAGACAAGCAGATTAACTGACAGACGGATAGACTAAAGGCAATGGTGAAACTGTCCACTAACCTAGCAACAGACTGATTGACTTTATGCTTACGGATGGACGTACAAATGACAGACAATTGGTTTGTTTCTAATTTTGTTTGCTGTAGGCTTTACTCAGATGCTGCTTGGACGAGAGTCGGCATTGTTGAATCTGGCTCATCGAAGTCTTTACCAAGACATGACATTGCCACTTTCTCATTACTATATTGCTTCATCACATAACACGTTAGTGCACTGTAGTACATTCCTTACTATTTGGCAACTAGCTAGCACACTTGACTATTGTATTGGAGGGATGCATCTCACAATACACTAGATTATTGTATAGGAGGGATGCATCTCACAATACACTAGACTATTGTATTGGAGGGATGTATCTCACAATACGCTAGACTATTGTATTGCAGGGATGCATCTCACAGTACACTAGGCTATTGTATTGGAGGGATGCATCTCACAACACACTAGACTATTGTATTGGAGGGATGCATCTCACAATACACAAGAGTATTGTATTGGAGGGATGCATCTCACAATACACTAGACTATTGTATTGGAGGGATGCGTCTCGTCATATGTTATTTCTTCTCAGGTATTTAGCCGAAGATCAGCTAAGAGGACCGTCTGATGTGGAAATGTACATCCGAGCTTTGAGAAGAGGCTGCCGCTGTGTTGAATGTAAGTTAAAAAAGTACTGTTGCAATTATGGTTTTCTATTCTACGTTTGCTTGCTTGTACTCGCTTGTTTGCATGTGATGTATTATATGTGGGACTATACGTCTGATGCAGTATCAGTAAGTGACATGTATGATACATGATGTCGTTTGTAGTGGATTGTTGGGATGGCTCTCATAATGAACCAGAAGTCTATCATGGTCACACTCTTACAAGCCACATTCGTTTTAAAGACATCATTGTTGCTATCAAAGAGCACGC
>NC_085090.1:8055817-8083317 GCF_963422355.1 Corticium candelabrum
TCTGTCTGTCTGTCTGTCTGGCTGTCTGTCCTGTCAGTCAGGCTGTGTGTGAATTCAATTCTGTTGCAGTTAATGGGTGCATACAACGGTGGCCAGGAAATCTTTATTGATTTGGATGGACACCTCACTCGAGCACGACTGAAGGGCAGGAAACTATCACAGGTATCAAACAACACTCGTTCACATGGTTACTGTATGTCATCTGCCCTTTTTATCAATAGAATCGAGAGTATTTTGCATGGAACATGCAAGTCGTTCGAAGTCACGCCGAGTTGCTACGAACACTGAAAGACCGAGTTGTCTATATGAACAGACAAGTGAGCAACGTCTCATATTGTATTGGAAAGATGCATCCACAGTACTGTACACTCAACTATTGTATTGGAGGGATGCATCTCACAATACACTAGACTATTGTATTGGAGGGATGCATCTCACAATACACTAGACTATTGTATTGGAGGGATGCATCTCACACTACACTAGACTATTGTATTGGAGGGATGCATCTCACAATACACTAGACTATTGTATTGGAGGGATGCATCTCACAATACACTAGACTATTGTATTGGAGGGATGCATCTCACAATACATTAGACTATTGTATTGCAGTGATGCATTGTTTATACAATTCTCCTCTTTCTAGATTGAAGATGTTGCCAATGATCAGGACATGCCAGTTCGATATGAAATCTAGGGTAGACAGACAAGTATGGATTGTCTGTTTCGTACATTTTTGCAGTCCTCTGTGTACAAGAGGAGTGCTGCTATAGTCAATAGCAATTTTACATGCTTTATTTCACATTACTTAATTAATTAAGAGCAAAGAGAAATCGTGCACACAGTGGGAAGAAATTATATTGCTAGGCAATTGTAATGCATGGTCGTGCCCAGGGGCATTACGTAGTAGGGGCTAGAGGGGACTGAAGCCCCACCACTTTTTGGGGGCGTTTTCCTTTTTTCAGTATCAAAGACCGGAGCCGAAGTCTCAGCAGCGAGTCAGCCCACCACTTTTTGCACCCACGCGACGCCCCTGTCCTGCAGGATGGTTGGGAATGCAGTATTGTCGTGTGTGTGTGTGTGTGTGTGTGTGTGTGTGTGTGTGTGTGTGTGTGTGTGTGTGTGTGTGGTGTGTGTGTGTGTGTGTGTGTGTGTGTGTGTGTGTGTGTGTGTGTGTGTCACTGTGCGTGTGTGTGTGTGTGTGTGTGTGTGTGTGTGTGTGTGTGTGTGTGTGCACAAGCACAGTCTGAAAACATGCCCCATCCATATTTGTCTATTTCTATTTACAACCACTTCATTTGCCATCAATCACACCTCAATGTGCATATATCTAATCTCCCCCACTGTTCTCCTCTTCATCTTCTTCCAAATGGCTCAATAGAAGCGTCCTCCCCTTCCCCACCTTTTCACTCTCCACCCTCCCTTCAACCCGTCTTACGTCCTTGGCTCTTTTTTGCCCCACAACATACTCATTTTGTATTCGTTTTCCACTCACTGTCACCACACTGCTCTCTTTTCTTGTCCCAACGTCTTTAACAGCATCTTCCTTTCTCTTCGGTTTCTTGAATTTCGGACGAAAGTCGGCCACCTCGGACGCATCGTCATCTGGACACGCTTTACGCTTTTTCAGTTCTGTGATAAAAGCGAGAGCAGCCTGTTTGTTTTGACTGTCACTCGTCAAGTCAGTATCCTCCAGGCTGTACTTCTTCCATCGTTCAGGGTGCACAACATGGTCAGCGATTGAATGTCTGTATCTTGTGTGTCCTCTTTCTCTTTTCTGCGGCGAGAACTTTCGCCTTCGATCGTTTCTGCTGTAACACGGAGGAGGCATGAGACAACTGTCCGAACCATTGACACCTTGTTTGTCTCTCGCCTTCTTCTCGTCTGGTGTTTCTAGAGCAGAAAAGATCGATGCCGCACGAGACTCAAAGCGAGTCGAAGCACCAGACAGACAAAATGCGGCAGCATCGTCGTCGCTCGAATTTGTTGCAATCGAGTCGTCAGCCATTGTAAGTTGATACACAGATTAACAGATCAAAGACTGGCAAGGGTTAGTGCTCAGACACAATGGCACAAAATTGACCAAACGACTGTTGACAATCGATCGAGTTCTGATGGATTTCTGACAATCGTGTAAAGTGCTTCTCAATGTAGTTGCGAAGTTTTAGCTCTCACACTTTCTTCAGACATTGAGTTGACACAAAGTTCAGTCTAGATTTATAATAAAGGTAAATATTAATGTACACCACATACCACGAGTTTTGGTTCTAAAGAGGCCCCACGTGATAATCAATTCGAATGATTTCCAGCTAACGAATCAATATCGTTTAGTGTCTGCAGATCGAGTTTCTTTGCTGATAAACGGACTGTAGGTTTTATCACGTGATTTATTATATGTCCCGGATGTTGAAACACGTGGCGGTCGCACGTGTATTGAATTATGGTTTTTAATTGATTTGACGGTTTGCTGTATTTGCTGTTTTCACTTGTGGCGAGTTTGTGGAGGGTTTGTTAGCCCAGCCTTTACACCACGTTGGAGACAGCAGATGACGTCACTTACGGTATGTTTCCGTTTTCGCGTACAATTAATTAATATTCATCTATTTGTATTAGGTCCTGGGTGACTTCTAGTTATTTCTTGTGTGGTGGTGGTGGTGGTGGTGGTGGTGGTGTGTGTGTGTGTGTGTGTGTGTGTGTCTGCTAGGAAACGAGTTGAATTTCAAGCCTAAGGTCGTTCCCATGTAACCTGTGCGCATACTCTGCAAGAAACTGGGACAGTGAAGGTAAGGATCAACATCACCAGTGTTGACTGACTGTCAGTCTCTAGTGTTCTATGAAACTCATACTAATACACCAGCAATTGAAAATCGTAAATAAAATAATACAAATGTATGTTACAAAGAGTATGCACAAAACCTGCCATCTTACTGCAAAAACTAGAAAAGCCTTAATATATAAAATGCCAAGCACTGACAACAGCTACACTCCATCTAATCAACAAGCGGTCTAGACAGCTTATTGTCTGACTTCGGAAGGAGAAAACGCCGGTAGTGTTCAACCAGGTCGACCATGGATGGAAACGAGACTCCCTTTGTGAGACAATATCCACTCGTTACCTGATAAAAGACTTTGTAGTGACGACAACGGTCGTGCGTCCACACGGTCAGCACCTTGTCCGACCCAGCATTGCTGCCTTCGCGCAATAGATAAAGCCCGTCGACACCCTTGGCTCTCAGGAGACGGTCAGCACCCTCTCGATCGACATTTCGAAATGCTGACTTCGGGAGGACATCCTGGGTATCATCCATGGCGGCACACTGATTACCACCGAAGTCGTCAAATTCGTGGTCTGGAAGCCTGGGTGGTTCCACGGTGGTCTGCTTCGATCGTGGAGTAGGAACCGGTTTTCTTCTCGGATCGTGTGGTGATCTCGGTTGTTGTGGCATGTTTGTGTTTTGAGGTTCGTTCGCTTTCGGTTGGTAAGGTGCAGGCTTGCGTGGCGTGTCTTGCATTGCCATACTCGGCAGCTTCACTGATCCAGCAAGGATACGTTTCTTTGGGCGTGCGAGTGAATCAGCCTTGTTTGATGAAAGACCGTTGTCTGTAGGTGGATGTTGTTGCATTGCCCTTTGTCTTTCCTCCTCCACCAAATGGAGGTAACCGTCATCACTGCTGTCGTCACTGCTCATCCTGCCGTCGGTAACCGAACGGGGACGACCAGGGAGTGACATCGGAGTGCGATTGTTGCCTCTCAAACTAGAACTATTGTTGTTTGTGACACGGGGTGGCGGCAGTGCCTGCTGCTTCGGTGGCTGCGAAGGTGGAAACATGCTGCCACGAGGCGGCAACAACGGCTCAGCACGTAGGACCATTCCCGGAGCATTTGAAGGTTTCAGAGATTTGTCTCGGCTGGTGATCGGTGGTGGGGCAAGGTCACCGGTTTTATCAAACGGCGAGGAATCGTCAAACGGCTTGTCGTACATTTCATTGGCGACTTGCTCGTCTGTCTGCCCGTCTCCCTCGTCGTCGCTGAATATGTCGGACACCACAGAGGGTCGAGGCACCGTCCCAGGGGCGCAGAATGCGGCGATGTCCTTCTCAATCATCTCCATCCACGTACGCCGTTCTTGCTCGCTGGAGGCGACAAAGTACCACGTACGTTTGGTGATGTCACTGTTGACGAGCTGGAAAGACCATGGCAAACTCGCCACTCCCGTACACAGCTGGACACGGTAGTTGTTCAAGGAAAACTGGCCCTTGGCTGACTTGCAGTTCTCGTCCCTGAAGTAATAGAAGCAGCCGTTCTTGAGTATGTGATATCGGTGTTTCCAGCTTTTGACGTAGATGCCGCGCTTTCGTAGCCACCCGCTGTGACGGCATCCTTCGTGGAGCAGGTTCTGGGCCGAGACCTCGATGAGAGGTTCTGCTCCCTTTCCCAGTGTTAACGCCGAAGCTGCCCTTGCGGGTGCACGTCCGCGTAACGTTACGTGAGCTGCATGAAATAGAAACGGAAGTAGGATGATATACAACTGAAAGAGAAGGTGGAACGTGAAAGAAACAAACACGGGCATGAGAGAGTAAGGAAGAACATCAAGACAGTTTCTGGTTTCGGTTGCTTGTCAGGTGAAAGAGGGTTAGCCGTGGCTTATAGGAATAGACACATGGACAAACACAGAAAGATGGACAGATAGAGGGCCCAATGAACAAGCAAGCATGCAGGCATACAATACATGTAGTCACAAACAAACAAACACAAAAACACAAACAAGACAGACAAACTGATGGACAGACAGTCAGCGACCAACACACATTTCCTAGCTGTTTCTTTGAGTCGTGGACTACTACGACGATTCTTCCTTAGAATGAACGTACAGTAACAATCAGTGTGGGCAGACAGACACACGTGACAAGACAGATGGACAGACAAGCAGACAACAGACAGACAGACAGGCAGACAGACAACAGACGGACATACACCAGACAGACAGACAACAGACACGCGCAACAGACAGACAGACAACATACAAACAGACAGACAGACAGACACACAACAGACAGACAGACACACAACAGACAGACAGACACACAACAGACAGACAGACACACAACAGACAGACAGACAGACACACAACAGATGGACATACAACAGACGGACACACAACAGACAGACACACAACAGACAGACACACAACAGACGGACAGACAAACAGACAGACAAACAGACAGACACACAACAGACGGACACACAACAGACAAACAGACACACAACAGACGGACACACAACAGACGGACAGACAGACAGACAAACAGACAGACATGTGACATACTTGTAACATCCTGATATCCCACCAAGTTATCAATAGCGCTTTTCAGCTCGGCCTGCTGTATGGGCGACAAAATTCTCAGATGCGAAATCATGTAGGCCGTGTCAATGCTCGTCAGATCAGCTCCAACAATCGCCTCCCGACGGAAAGACACGCAATGCTCACCCAGAGACATAGACTGGAGCCAGTGACACACATTATCTGTATTCCAATGCTGGTAGCTCATCATCAGTCGTCTGTACTTCTGTAAATGACGCCTGCGTGATAATATTATGCGCACTATATGGGTAATGACCTGCCCACTTGACGTTAGGGGGCCCTTGTGCTGAAAACGGGTTGGTGGTACTTGTGAAGGCTTTGGCGCCTACTGCAGCCGGACAAGAGAACGAATCAAGTCGCTAGCTCTGATGTTTAGTGAACCCGGCGTGTACAAGGTGTCAGAGTATCCGGGTACTATTGTAGACCACGCCTCTATGTCAAAAACGACTGTCAGCTGGAATTTAGTAAAATTTAATTTAAACTAGTCTGAAATGTATTAGGTAAACAGTATATTTTAGTAATTTTATTATTTTTAGTAATGCTATTTCTAAAACGCGCTTTTTCTTCCCGCTCTCATCCATCAGCTGTTAGGATATACGGGAACTCAACAGTGATGACGCGTTACCGGGTGGTGTGATTTGACTGAATTCATTGCAGTTGCGTTGCTTTTGTTGTGGTAGACACTTTTTGTTGGGAACTCGGGTCATTTCTATCGCGACACACGCGGCCTCGCCTCCACCTCACGTACAAAAAGCGGTCTGGCACCGAGGCCAGCACAGATACGATTTCTGTCGACAAGTACTGTACGTTTATTATTGCGGTCTTCTAATATAGCCAGCCAATTAGATTTGTTTATTAAATCATGTTGTTCTATTGCTTCTGTATCTTCAACATCGAGTACTACTATTTTTAGGACACTTGATGCGGTTGAATCCAATTAGAAATAGTGGGCGTTACCCCCACGCACGCTACGCGTGTAGTCAGAACATCTAACACTCCTCACTCGTCTTTGTTCTCGCTCACCTTACGTCGCTGTATCAACGCTTTCCACAAGTAAAGAAGCCACACGTACACATCGGTCATCAGTCACGTGATATGAGGCGGTGGTAGAGTAGCCTCGCCGCAGTGCAGCCCCGGATGCGCTGCCATCACCATGCAGGGATGCCGGTCCAATTTTTGCCCGGTGCCAAAAATGTGGCCCCAATAGCGTTTTCGGTGCCACTGTTAATATCAATATTAAAGACAATTCAAATTAATATCAATGGCAATGTAATCAGTTTTCTATTTCAACAATAAGCATCACTAAAGGACATTATTATTCAGCACCTTATCAAAAGGAAATGTGTCCATTCCTCTACTGTCTGAAGCTATCGCCATAATCGCGTTTATCGTACGTTGACCAAGCCTATTGCGAGAACAATTCTTTGTTATATTCATCAAGCTAAATCCACGTTCAGCTTCAACGCTATCCGGCGCTAAGGAATACAGGAGAAGGGCCAACTTGCCTATTTCACAGTAGTTCTCGCACAAAACTATGGTTTAATAACTTACAAAATTCAAAGTACTGTATAATTAGAAATATTAATTATTAGCAGTTGCTTTGCTCCTGGGGCCACATTTTTGTTGGCTGGGGCCACATGTGGCCCCATCTCCATAGCAACGACATCCCTGCCATGGTACCAGTAGTGGGTAGTGGTGATGGCAGCGCATCCGGGGCTGCAATCCACAGAGTGCAGAGTGGACGCTCACTATGTCGATCGGATCGCGATCAGCAGTCTAGGCACTTGATTCAATTTTCTTCTATGAGCTGATGAAAGCGCATGACGTCAGTCAAGAAGCTCGCGTTTGTGACGTAAATTTTATTTGTGTACGTCACGTGACAACGAACCGTCCGCATGGGCGTTGTCCACGCCTGGGCGGGGTTGGCGTCCTCTGGCCTCCGGCATTCTCTGTGTAATATTACGAGCATCGGATCTCTGGCCTTGTAAAAATCGAAAGCGACGTCGTTGTTGGAGAGGAGTCGCGCCAACTTTCGGAGATTCCATCGAAAACAAGGTAATTGCTTCCAAGGTCGTCCTACAGCTTCTAATTTATTTGGCAACCTCGTCTTCGACTGCCGGATTCACTTGTGGTGACGTCTCTCTCTGCATTCCCTACTCGTGCACGCTAGTGCATTGATTAGTTGAGACTGAGAGGTTTGCTGCGTCTTGATAATTAACTCCGGATCTCTTGTGACGGCATTCTAGGTTGTAAAATCTTCAGGTAGGCAGTGGCTCTATGTTGTCTCAGTTTCTTTTACTCACTTGTCTGCTTGTTGGTGGTGCAAATACCGAGACGTTCGAATGGTATAGAGAGCCGTGGGGACCGTGTATGAGAGACAAGTCGACCTGCTGTGGCACATGCGAGCAGCGGCGCGACGTTTATTGCGCGGTCGTTGGCAAGCCGTCTCCCGTGCCGTCGCGCTATTGCGACGGGGTACAGCAGGGCCGCGACGCGTTCGACACAGTGAGAACGTGTAGCGAGAGAGACTGCGTTCAGGACTGCGTCGTCGGCGAGTGGAGCGAGTGGAGCGTTTGTAGTAAAACGTGCGGGCGACTCGGATTCGAGACGCGGCGGAGAGACGTCCTGGAAGCTCCCGATACCGACGATACCGACAATACTGGACGGAAGTGCGACATTCTGGCACAGACGACGACGTGTAGAAATGTGACCAACTTTCCGCCATGTCCGGTTCCGATAGAACCGACGGGACCGGCAGCTGCTGTGTACAAATGGAGGCTCGGATTGTGGCGTAGTTGCGAGCCGCTCACGTCCGAGGTGAATGGACATGCTTGCGGACCGGGTTTGAGAAGGCGTATTGTGAATTGTGTAGCGAAGAATGGCAGTCTCGTTGATGAACTGAACTGTAAGAGTGATCGCAGAGAGCCGTCGCCTACTAACACTCAAGCGTGTAATCTGCCATGCGATTGTGTTGTATCTTCATGGAGCGCGTGGAGCGTTTGCTCCATATCGTGCATCGCTAACAGGACGTTACTAGATTCCAATTCGAGTTCAGGTTCTGGTGCTGGGTTTGATTCCGGAAATGACACGGTTGTTGGTGGTGAAGACCCGGATGATCCTCATGTGTTGCGTACTCGCTCGGTTCTTAGGGCAAGCCAGTTTGGAGGCAGAGGCTGTCCACAGCTTAGAGAACGTCAGCCATGTGATTTGAGTTCTCTTCCTGATTGTCCAGTATCGGTGTGGCACACAGAAGAATATGGAGAATGTGAAATTAACAGAACTATATCTAACTGTGGGTTTGGTCTTAGAAAACGAGCTGTTGTTTGTCAACAGTTGACTGCGGGAACGGATGATGTTGTTACGGTTTCTGATGCATTTTGTACTGGTGAAGTCACGTTGCCAGGTGCGCCACCTGCATCAAACCCTGTCAAACCGTTAAGTAGTCAGCCATGTCAGATACAGTGTCCTGAAGATTGTGAGATGGGTCAGTGGCGAGTATGGTCAAAGTGCTCACAAAGTTGTGGAGAGGGCGGGGTTCGTACACGACAGAGACCGATTCTTGCTGATGCAAAACACGGTGGAAGGGAATGTGGTGCAACGATCGAGACGAGAAGCTGCGAGATACTCAACTGCACATTTTGGTTTGTCACACAATTTAGCAATTGTCATGCCAATTCAGGAACGTGTGGAGATGGGACACGCATTCGAAATGTCTTCTGTCAGAATGCACTGGGAAGTCCAACGAATATCAGTCACTGTGACTATTTACCTCATAAACCAAACGAAGATGACAATTGTTATATTCCTTGCTCAGATGACTGTGTGCTGTCTGCTTGGTCATTGTGGACGACTTGTCCATTTGATTGTGGACGGGCTGGAAGTGTAGTGACACGCCATCGATCAGTAGACATTAATGCTACCAATGGAAAGTGTGTGGATAGCGATGAGCTTCGTCAAAAGAAGCCTTGCAATGCGTTTGTTCCTTGTATATCGTATGTGTGGATAACAGATCCGTGGCAGGTCTGTGTCCCTCAAGGCAATAAAACTTGTGGAGAGCTAGTTGGAGAACAGACTAGAAATGTTTACTGTGAACAGCAAGTGGCAGGCTTTGGAAAAGGCCCGGGAGACAAGTGTGTTCGAAATGATATTCCTGTAAGTAGACAATCATGCACCATCAACTGTCCTGTTGACTGTGATGTCAGTGCATGGTCACAGTGGCTCAAGTGTTCGGCAACATGTGGACAAGCCACACGCACAAGATCGCAGTTTATTAACCAAACTGCAGCTTTTGGCGGGAAAGAGTGTCCTCCTAATGTTGACGGGATTATCACGGACACGGGAGAGTGCACACAGCCGCCATGTTACGCATACGCGTGGGAGACAGGAGACTGGACGAACTGCTCTTTGTTCTTTGTCAATGAAACTTGTGGCCCTGGCTTTCAAACTCGGCCAGTTGTTTGTCGTCGTAATGATGGCGATATATCACCAAGTGGTGTCTGTTCTGAGACATTGTTCATTGCGCAACCGGGAGATACACAGAACTGTTACATTGCATGTGCGGATGAATGTGTCTTCACTTCATGGTCTGAGTTTGGTCCGTGCTCTGTAGATTGTGGTCCATCTGGTGGCATTCAGAATCGAACGCGAAGCGTCCTGAGTGAAGGATCGATTGTGACAGATTTTGCAAACAAGTGTCCACACATTAAGCAGTCAGACTTGGTGGAATACAATCCATGTAATGATAAACCATGTGTAACATATCAACATGTGCCTACTAACTGGTTGAGTTGTATTCTTCCTGCTCCAAACGAGTGTGGTGGTGGTCAACAGAGACGATACATTCAGTGTGAACGAAGCGATCGCGTATTCGTTAGTGCAAGCAAGTGTTTTGGGATGTCTCTTCCTGATGATGTTCGGCAATGTGTCATTGACTGCCCTATTGACTGTGAACTGAGTCAGTGGTCGATGTGGTCTGAATGTTGTGGGGCTATGTTGAGATCACGTTATCGGACAGTCATACAACAAAGTAAACATGGAGGCCGCTTATGTTCATCTGTGAGGAATCAGACTGCTCCGTGTGCCAGTCAGTGTCAATGGAAGGTTGGGGATTGGGGAACTTGCAGTGCTACAAGTGGACAGTGTGGAGCTGGAACAAGACAACGGAGTGTCACATGCCAAGTTGATTCACAAACAGGAAGTGATGCATCTTGTTTATCACTTGGAAGCAAGCCCATTAAAACAACAGACTGTGATGTACCTTGCGTGAAGACGACATGTATTGTGGGACCATGGAGTGAGTGGGGTAAGTGTGAAAAATATGACAAGAATTCTCTATGTCACCAGTTAGACCAAGGACAAGAGACAAGGAGTCGATCTTTGCTACGAGCTGGATCAGGAAACAATTGTTTGAAATTGGAAGAGGTAAGGCAGTGTTCGCTTTTACAGTGTTTAGCGTACAATTGGAATGAAGGAAGTTGGGGAGACTGCTTGTTGGTTAGTGCAAACTCTCAACAATCCTGTGGAACTGGATATAGAAGGAGATCTGTAACATGTGATTCAACGTCTGGTCCAACTGTTAGTGATGTAACAAAGTGTAATGCATCTCTAAAGCCAGTTGAAAGAGAGAATTGCTCGATCTCCTGCCCAGTAGATTGTCAGGTCTCCCAGTGGTCTACGTGGAGTAACTGTAATGGCACATGTGGGGGGCATGGCAGTCGACAACGAAGTCGTCGCGTCACAACAACAGCAAGTAATGGAGGACGAGTATGCCCGTCTCCTCTTCTACAGACCGAGCATTGTGAATTCTCACCGTGTTACACATACTCGTTTGTGAGATCTGAATGGAGTAAATGTTCGGTTGGTATTAACACGTGTGGAATTGGTGAACGACTACGATCAGTGAAGTGTGTTCAACATGATGGAATACCCGCTAGTAGTCCATCCTGTTGTCTAGAAGGTGTGTGTCGCAGAGCAACAGACGATACAACAGATGTTGGAAGTGATTTCGAAGTCAAGAATGACATTCATCAAGAAGAGCGATGCGGTGAGCCGTGCCCGGGCGATTGTCTGTTGTCATCATGGTCGTCGTGGAGTCCCTGCACAAAAGACTGTTTTGCAGGTGTCAACACGCAGCCTAACACTCCAAGTGCGGGCACACAAATTCGATCTCGAGGAATTATTGTTGAGGAATCTGAAGGAGGTTTACCATGTAGTACTCATAGACGACTCTTTCGATCATGTGTCACGTCTAATTGCTTCACGTACAAGTGGCAGACAGGCAAGTGGACTGTACATGACAATCGAACAGTAGATTGTTATCAATTCAATGGAGACGCTAGGATAAAGATTGTATCTGTTGGATGTGATCCCTTGACTCGTCCTTCACATAGCCGCATCTGTACCGACGGCTGTCCACCAAATACAATGTGCACAAATGAAGGAGAGTGTGTTTGTATGGAGAACTACGAGATGGACATTTCTAGAACGTGTTTCCCTACAAGTGGTTGCTCGAACAATATCCACTGTCCAATGGAAAACACAGAATGCAATACTACCACAGGCAGATGTCAGTGTAAGTCTGACTGGAAGGTGCAAGAAGACTCAGCGAACATAGAAGAATGCACAGCATTCATCGGCTGTAATCCCAGCTGTCGAGAAAATGAGCGGTGTGACTCGACAAGTAAAGCATGCATATGTGTGAGTGGTTTCATATCGGACGGCACTGACTGCTACCCAGAGAATGGATGCTTGTCAGACAAGCACTGTGTGAAGGCTAATTTAATGTGTAACAAGACAGCGTTAAAGTGTGTTTGTAAGGAATGTGGAGAGAACATGGAATGCATTAGAGGGTTTGTGCCTGCTGCAGCTGATGGGTGTGTGGAGGTAGAGGCAACACCAGTGCCATTAACCTCGGATAGTACTCGTGAGTTTTTCTTGTCATTGTTGGTGTGTGTGTGTGTGTGTGTGTGTGTGTGTGTGTGTGTGTGTGTGTGTGCATGTGTGTGTGGTGTGTGTGTGTGTGTGTGTGTGTGTGTGTGGTGTGTGTGTGTGTGTGTGGTGTGTGCATGTGTGTGTGTGTGTGTGTGTGTGTGTGTGTGTGTGTGTGTGTGTGTGTGTGTGTGTGTGTGTGTGTGTGTGTGTGTGTGTTTGCCTTGTCTGTCTGTTTGCATTTGTGTGTTGTCTGTCGTCATATTCAGACGTATTCTAGTTCTGTTTGTCTGTTCTTACTTCCATCTGTTTTACATGCCTGCCTCGACTGCAACTTCTCACTTGTGTTGTCTTATGCTGTACTTACGTTATATACTCTAGCTACCTGGGCTTGGATCATCCTTGCTGTTGGCATCGTGATTTTGCTGCTGGTTATTCTGATTATTGTCATTTGCACCAGGTAAGTGGGCAGTCAAGAACCTTCTGTCTTCATTATGTATTAAAGACTGACTGTAGTTGAGACTATCAACAAATGTAATAGATGGACAGACGGACGGACAGACAGACAGACAGACAGACAGGCAGACGGACCAGCAAACAACAGCAATTCTACAGCAACATTATCAGTCATTCTTCTATTTCAAATTTCTGATGCTTTGTTCGTTTCTAGACGACGTGGATACAAGAAACACACGTTTAATCAGCCTCTTCAGTTCGAACGAATGGACCACATCGGCCCCAGAACTACCAGTTCGTGGATCTCAGATCCTCCGCCGCGTCCGATATCTCACCTCCAGTCAAGCAGCGAATCCATAAATAAACCACCATTAGACGAGACAGACTTCAACCATAGACCGACGTCACCATCTGATGACTCTGATCTGGACGTCAAGAAACCGATATACGACACAGAAACAGACACAGACTTTGATGGCTATCAGTCGACTTTGGAAAAACGCAGGTACTAATTCTTGTAGTATGTTGATGGGTACACCCTGCATGTTGCTGGCAAATTCACTGTTTTATTAGCTTATGATACTAGGTGGGATTTTGATGAGCTGTGCTAGCGGTTTGTGGGGATTAGGAGAGGGAATCAACTGGTTAGTTAGATGAATATTGGTGGGTCACGTTACAATGAATATTTTGATATCTTGGTGGATGTAACACACACACACACACACACACACACACACACACACACACACACACACACACACACACACACACACACACACACACACACACACACACACACACACACACACACACACACACACACACACACACACACACACACACACACACACACACACACACACACACACACACACACACACACACACACACACACACACACACACACACACACACACACACACACACCTAGGGCGTAAGTTACACCATTCATGAACATTCAATCCAGTAGGCTGTACATCAACACACCTGATTTCGAACCTTACAAACGAATCACAGATCTCTTTAGTATCAACATAAAATGAGCGTGCCAACAGTTCGACAAGGTACACTACCGTACTAGATATTACTCGCAATGTGTCTAAATCATCAATCATCTCAACCCTAAATCGGCCAGCAAGTTCATATAAGCCAAGTGACTTCATTTCATTGCACCCAATCCGGTTACGTGAATAGTTCCTCTCTTTGACTGATCACAAAGAGTAGCATGTCATTGGCATTTGTCGGTGACATGTGACTAAAAAGTGACTGTCCGCATGACGTGGACACGTTTGTCAATGACATCTTGTTGTACTCTTCATATTCGACAACCTGCAGAGAAAGTAAGGCATAGAGAGAAAGGTCAAACTGTTGTTTGTTTGTCTTTCAGTGTATTAGTCTTGTTTATTGGACTATTGCAATAGACAAAACTTTACCAACCTTGGCTAGTATTTCAATCATTATTTGAAGTGAGGAGTAGCGATCTAATGGAATGGCACGAAGAATTTCTTTCACTTGCTGTGTCTGTAAGACAATTAGGGCACGTGACAAGGCAATCTATACAAGCAACGATCTCAGAGACATATCTACGTCTACTGTGTGGTCTCTCTATGTCCCTTTGTGTGTGTGTGTGTGTGTGTGTGTGTGTGTGTGTGTGTGTGTGTCTGTGTCTGTGTGTCTGTGTCTGTGTCTGTCTGTGTCTGTGTCTGTGTGTGTGTGTCTGTGTCTGTCTGTGTCTGTGTCTGTGTGTGTCTGTGTTTGTCCATGTGTGTGTGTGTTTGTGTTTGTCCATGTTTGTGTGTGTTTGTGTTTGTCCATGTTTGTGTGTGTTTGTGTTTGTCCATGTTTGTGTGTGTTTGTCCATGTTTGTGTGTGTTTGTCTGTGTTTGTCCATGTGTGTTTGTTTGTCCATGTGTGTGTGTTTGTCCATGTGTGTGTGTGTTTGTCCATGTGTGTGTGTGTTTGTCCATGTGTGTGTGTGTGTGTTTGTCCATGTGTGTGTGTGTGTGTTTGTCCATGTGTGTGTTTATCCATGTGTGTGTGTGTGTGTTTGTCCATGTGTGTGTTTGTCCATATGTGTGTGTGTGTTTGTCCATATGTGTGTGTGTGTTTGTCCATGTGTGTGTGTGTGTGTTTGTCCATGTGTGTGTGTGTTTGTCCATGTGTGTGTGTGTGTTTGTCCATGTGTGTGTGTGTGTGTGTGTTTGTCCATGTGTGTGTGTGTGTGTTTGTCCATGTGTGTGTGTGTGTGTGTTTGTCCATGTGTGTGTGTGTGTTTGTCCATGTGTGTGTGTGTGTTTGTCCATGTGTGTGTGTGTGTTTGTCCATGTGTGTGTGTGTGTTTGTCCATGTGTGTGTGTTTGTCCATGTGTGTGTGTGTGTGTTTGTCCATGTGTGTGTGTGTGTGTGTGTTTGTAAATGTGTGTGTGTGTGTGTGTGTGTGTGTGTTTGTAAATGTGTGTGTGTGTGTGTGTGTGTGTTTGTCCATGTGTGTGTGTTTGTCCATGTGTGTGTGTGTGTGTGTGTGTGTGTGTGTGTGTGTGTGTGTGTGTGTGTGTGTGTGTGTGTGTGTGTGTGTGTGTGTGTGTTATTGTCCATGTGTGTCTGTGTGTGTATGTGTGTGTGTGTTTGTCCTTGTGTCTCTGTGCGTGTCTGTCTGTCTGTCTGTCTGTCTGTCTGTCTGTCTGTCTGTCTGTGTATGTGCTTTATAAAACCAAGTGGTTCTATACCCCAGATAACAATCCCAATATTGTCTTACATTTCTGGCTCGCATTGCTAGTATGAGCTTCTTCTGTGTTGGTCCCAGTGGAATCAGAGGTCTCCGAAGATCCTTGAAATATTGCTTCAAGAGACTGGCAACAGTGTTTGGATCATAAATTTCAGACAAGTTGACATCTTGACCTACAGAAAGTCATACATATAGATGGATGTACATATTGGCAAGCTGGCAGACAATAGGATAGACAAAAGACAGAGATGGACATACAAATAGACATACACATGAAAAAGCAGACTAGCAGATGGGCAATGAAATTGACAGACAGGAGAGTGAGTAAGTAGGCAAACAACTAAACAAGCTTTCAAAGACTTCTGAAATAGACATCACTCAATTGATCTCTTACCAGCAGTGAATGCTGCTCTGAGGCGATTGATGTCAGTAACAGAACCAGGGACACGAAACAGTCCTTCTTCTTTGAGAATGTGAGGACGATTTAAATAGCCAAGACATTGGGCAACTAACCGAGTCAAAACACCATCTTCTTGTGATGAGTCTTCTTGGCGCATGGCTCTTGCTGACAAACAAAAGTATGGATTAAAGATGAGACTAATGTAAGTTACATGTCGTGGCCATTTTCTGGGTAGGTCATTTTTACACTGACCCACATGCACACACAGACAGCATTCACACACAGACAGCAGTCACACACACACACACACACACACACACACACACACACACACACACACACACACACACACACACACACCACAACAAATATTGGAAACACACAAACATTGGACGCACACACACACCACGTTATTTGTCTATTACTTACTGACTGGAAGAGCCAAATCTGTAGCAACTCGCCGACTTATCTTTGCTTCAGGTTGTGTCCTAGTCGGGTGTTTCACTGACCCCCAAAATTTAGAGAATCGTCCCCCCTTATGAGGATTCTCATCAGTATAAACTTCATTATGTAACACTGCTGCACTGTCTTCACTAACTGCTGCAAGATGATCTGGAGCAGAACCAGTAGAATGATACTTTCTCTCACTTTTCGGGCTCTTGTGCATCCCAAACAATCGGCGTATTGACCCTCTTTGTTTTGACTTGGGAGATGATTCTGAAGCTGCTGAAGATGCCTTGCTTTCTTTCAACGACTGCAAGTCTTGATCAGTCTGTAGATTACGCTGTACAATCAACAAAGAAAGTAAGAGCAATCACAATGTTGTCTTCCAACATGTTTGTTTTTGTCGTCTGTCCACAATCTGTACAGTATACGAAGTATGTCATTTAGTTCTTACACAAATGCATCATTGCTCAGTAGAAACTCGGGTAATACCTTTGTTTGTCTGTGTGTCTGCATGTCTCTGTGTGTCTGTCTGCATGTCTATGTGTAGTCTATATGTGTATGTATATCTGACAGGAAAAACCAAGTGTGTGTGTGTGTGTTATATCCTTGTCTCGTCGAGCTACTCACTTCTTCACCAGGAGGTGGTGTATAAGTAACATCAGGATTCTGAGCACTTTTCGATTTCAACTGTTGTACTGCATTCTGCGATGCCCTCTCATCTTTCTTTCCTTCTCGTCCTTTCCAAGACTTTGGTAATGTAGGTCGAGGTGGCACAGGAACAGGTGGACTCCCAGTCACTTCTCTCCGAAGTCTCGCCAACTGACTATCATCAACAGCAACAACACGAGCATTCGGCTCGGGCGACGTGCTCTTCGATGGTCTCTGATACAAACTCTTGCTTCTACCAAATCTCATTTCACTATTCTTGTTTACTCTCAATGACTCAGCTTTGCTCGTCACCTTTACAGACATTGCTCTCTTGTGTCTGACTTCTTCACTACCAACCAACTTCCCGTTTGAGGTTTGCACCTTGCTGACAGCAGCACATTCCAAACCATCAGATCCGGACGGTGACACCGCCCTCTCTCTTCCCTTCACCGACTGCCTCTGCGGCAGTGGCTTTCCCATTTTTGGAGAACTCCTCATGGGCAATGCCTTTCCAGCTTTAGGCGACAAACCATCCTGCAGTGCATCATCACACGGCAACGGAGGCACTTCGGGCGGCTGCTCAACATAGAACGTCGACTTAGAAAGCGAAGCTGCAGGCCTCACAGGAGCAGACCGAGCTGGAGCAGGCCGGGCGGGTGCAGGACGAGGAGGAGCAGGCCGAACGGGTGCAGGGCGAGCGGGAGCAGGGCGAGACGGGGCAGGCCTCGAAGGGTGCCTCCCAGCAGAAGGTCTCGTCTTCATGGCATCGTTGGAATCGACATAGAATGTCGAGTTAGGAAGAGGAGGTCTGACCGGAGCCGGAGGAGAGTCCTGAGCGTGAAGCGGAAGAGGAGGTCGAGTGGGTGCGGATGTAGCAAGATGAAGAAATTTCTCGCTAGTCGCGTCCGTCATCGCCACAAAGGCTGCACACAGTTGAAACTCTTGCCGAGCGTCAGATGTCGAACCGAGAGGCCAAGGAAACCGTCGAGTGCTTACGCTGTGGCGTCGACGCTAGGCAGCCACACTTCGGTTGTCGCTTTGGTTCGCGTCTGGCGGAGACGTGCGCGTCGGGACGATCGCCGAGCGTCTGAAAACGCTGGCAACGACGCGATGAGTTTGTATGGAGACGACGAGAGTAGTAGTGCAAATAGGCGTGACTGCTTGGGTGTGGCTTTAGTGAAGTAGGTCACGTGACCTAGGCGATGGCGGCGCTCGTGCTTACACTTTGCTATTACTAACGTGTTGAGTTTGCATTTCAACACCGTGTAACACATAATTCAGGTAAACATTTCTTTGTGCTGTTGTAGCTAGGGCGCGTAGACGTTCTAACGAGATAATTAAATGCACTAGGCAAATAGCCAAAAAGCTTTTGTTGTCGTTGCTACATTTTGACAACAACTACACGTTCAGAATATGAGAGAATGTCTAAGAACGGTGCTATGTTGTTAGACGGGCTTTGCGAGCCAGGATGCATCCACTTCCGTGGTCATTAGCAAGGTCGTCTTCCTTGTCATGTAATTACGTAACTAGGTTCCGAATTCTGTTTACAAAAATGCTCGGCAATCAAATGATGGAATGTCTGAATCCTAACTCTTTATTTATGGGCTGACATGCGAGGCTGCGACCTTGATTTGTGCTTCAATACACGAATTACTAATTAAGATAGCAAATAGCAAAGTCAAGTGACTCAACTTCGCTCAAATTCCAAGGGTCAGATTTTGACGAAAATGATCAATAATGAAATATGGAATGCCTGCAGCATACTTCTTGCTACACTGCTTTAATTAATTAAGTAGGGACCACATCCGTGTTCATTGGCAAGGCCGACTGCCTTGTCGTAGGCTTAGGCTCCGAATTCTGTTCCACAAAATTTCACAATTAATTAACTAACACTAGAGTCCTACCCCGTCTTAGCTGCAATAGCTTTGTGCGCGTTTACACTACAACACACGCGTCCTATTACTCTACTGATAGATGCACCTTTCAGCCAACGCAGTATGCACTCTATGCGTTTGCTGTTGTCACTCGAGCCAGAGTTAGCATCCCCATATCAAGAATATTCCCACAAGATAGCGTCCTTAGCCTCGTACCAGACCCTCTCGCGCGTCGTGCCCGGTTCCCGTATAACACGAAAACGTGTTATACGGGAACCGGGCACGACGCGCGAGAGGGTCTGGTACGAGGCTAACGAGGTCGTGGAGGGCACAATCACGTTGGTGGTCGATGGTGCTTTGGAAATTCTCCTGGATCGTGAGAGCTGACAGCGCCGACTAACTAAATTTTAGTAGCTACGTATACGTAGCCAGATACATGAGTTTTCGGACAGCCATGCAGCGCGCGACGAACTTGGGAATTCCCCAACTAATTAACTGTAACCTATACCGCAGTGCAGCACGTACAGTATAGGCACATCGTATCAAATTGAGTCACGGATGGACGAGAGAGAGAATTCGAAATTCAAGAAATGGTGAAGGCTGGCTATCGCACTCAAACATAAGTTATATACTTCGAAGAAGACATCCTGGAGTCAAAGGTTTTTCTGAACGATCCGCTAGACGATTTTGTCATGAGCAAACATTCATTGTCGTTCTGCATTATCTGACGTTGACATGAGGCTGGTAGTCCAGGCAGCTGTTAGAGAAGTAATATGTTCTCTTTTTACTAAACCCGTATAAACAGATGGAGACTTTTTCCGTTAGTACACGTCTATACGTAGGCTGGTCCAGCGTACGGAAGAAAGATGATGAAAGGGTTACATAATAATCTTCAAGCAGGAGGACTTAGAGTCGGTGACAAACGCATTGGACGCATTCTAAGACAAGATGCTCCTGGATATCACGGAAGGAGGCGGCAACTAGCTCATCGGCAAATAAATCCTATGCCTTACTACGCTCAATATCCTGGACACAAAATGCCTATAGATCAAAATGAGAAACTTGTTAAGTATGGAACAACACACGTTCTTGCCATAGACTTTTACAGTGGTTTTATTCTTGGTCTAATTACTATGCCAGTCAAGAACAACCATATAATTTATGATCATCTTTTCAGACCTATACTTCAGCAGTTTGGGTTATGGGACCAGATCCGCGTTAACCACGAGAGAGAGAGTTCTATCTTCTTTTGTATGTGCAGGAACACCTAAGTTATCTAAGACGAAATCAAATGAGAGCACCTCATGTGCAGTCTATGTCAAGAGAGGTACCTATGCATTGTGCACTCGTGCCTGTTATTCTACTTCTTACGGCCTGTAATGATATATATCTTTTGCTCTCTGAAACAGAATCATCCTGCTGAAAGAATTTGGGTAGAAGTCAATCAAAGAGTGAATTACCCAACAAAACAAGCTCTCAATGCTCTAATAGAGGTGGATCAGCTGAACATGGATGACCCTATTGTTAGATTTTATTTGTCCTGGATAACGATGAGAGTGTGTCAAGTCGGAATTAAACGTTGCGTTCTTGCCTGGAATAATCATTTCATTCCAAGTATGAGATTTAGAATGTTGCGTATACACTGACCTCGTTTGAAATCGTTGTAAGTTGTGTGGTATACATTAACTTTAGGAAAAGGTATTCCTAGAGACAGAATTTAGTTGTCCGTGCATATAGTGTGGGGGCGTCCTTCAAAGATACAGGAGGCAACCCCTAGTTGATGTTGATACTGATACTAGAGGATCTCTAGCTGCGTGTTGTTGCATTCTTAGCTAATTAGAGACTCTGTAGAAAGGTTACGATACAGTACAAACGTAATTCACGCGACCATGCAGTACGTTGCTCGGTTGGTATTGAATTGGCGGTTATTCTGCCGGTACAGTACTTTACGACATACGTAAATGTAGTAGTTGGACGCGGTACCGTCGAGGGGAGGGGCGTGTCAGCAGTACGATATACGTACGTTCCCTACTAGGCCCTCCTGCCACGAGCACTGCGTGCGTGTCCACCTTTACTATTTTGGTGTCGTAATTCACTTGTAGTCAGTGTGGGTTCTGGCACAGGAGAGACACGGCATGACGTTGTAGAGGTTCTATCTATCTGCGCTATCGGGTAGTGTTCTATGTGATGTACAAAATCTAGACACGAAGTGCTACTTGCAGTTGGGCCAATCGTATCTACAGTAATGACGCGACCATGCACTTCGAGTTACTACCGACTGTCTGAAGCGGCGTACAGGTCTAGAGACACAGTACAGGAAACGTGCTGATGTGATTAGGAGAAACAGCGCCTAGTTTAATTGAATCAGCGTATCAGCACGCGTTGGAATACACCCCTACGTCGTCCAATGGACTCTCTACCGCGTACACTGCTACTCGTTCTTTCAATTTTCTTTTTCTGATGTACTCAAATTATTTGAGAGAACGGATGAGCGTTCAATTTCTGTTAGTTCAAATCCGACCATCGGTTCATATATACAACTACGTCCGCTTTCTCGTCGGCAAAGCAATTTCTAATATACTGAACCTAAAAATTTACAAATTTGAAATAATAAAATTTTAAATTTTGATTTTTCTAAAAATTAAAATTTGAAAATGTAATGCAAATTTTTTAAAAATAAAAACGTTATGTAAAAAATTAGAAATTAGAAATTTATAAATTAAAAAATTAAAATTTGAAAATTTGAAAATTTGAAATTTGAAATGGCCGAAAGACCCACTGACCGAGTTATGCCCATAGTAACGGCATGTTCTCTGTTGCTATGGCTATGTACCCGTATGTTTTGGTTAGAGAATGCAGTCTAGAACAGTCGATCAAACCGTTTTCTAATATTCTATATGTTTATTAGCTTTCCATACGACGATGAGACGCACCAGAGCGCAGTTCTTCTCGATGATGAAGACAGCGGCAACTCATTTAGTGTAGCGTAAACAGGAAGTGGACAGGAACGTATCGAAACAATCATCAATAGCTACGAGAATTGTATCATTCGAAAGCTCAATTAGCAGGCTTTCCAACTATGTATGTATTGTAATTTTTACTTCTATACTGTGGCTACAGTTGTGAATAATATGTAAGCGGGATGGAAATTACGTGCGCGCGCTACCCAATCAGGCGTGTACGTGTTGGAATGCCAGGTGACCTCGTTATCTTGTCAGGTGACCTCGTAATCACTTGCGGGGAACCCTAACTAGCACCTAACATCTGAGTGTGGTAAACAAATACAGCTGCATCACTAGTCACTTCCGACCGCAAAGTCAACGCGAACAGAGAGTAGCTTAGCACATGCCACAATCTTTAGAGTGCCAGTGAAACCTAGTCTAGTCGTAGGTTAGCCTACCTACCTCCACGTGACATGTATGAGCGCTGTGCGGCGCATGTGCTTGACTGGCTAATTATAGTCACGCCTACACTAATAGTGTATAAATGTATTAATTGCTAAAAGTAAACTGTATACCTTCACACCGCCATTTGCTGGGTTGTGCTCTCACAGTTCGCTGCTCCTCTATCGACGATAATGCAAGCCACAGTTTTCTTGCTGTTGATGTTCATGTGGATTGATGATATCAAAACAGGTTAAGTGTGGAGAAACTCTTGTCTAGCTACAAATGAAATGTCGTGTATGCTCGTTTGATATATACCGGGTATATCGTTAGAAGTCGAGCCATAGTGTCTGTGAATGGTACTCGCAGTCCTCAGTCTAGGAGATTGCTACATGTGCATGTACTCGTACAGGGGCGTACATGCATGTGTATAGTGTCTGGTAAAGTATTGGTAATCGAGTCTGCTGTTTGGAATGCAATAGCTAGTCATATTTCTCTACCTCAGAGATGATCTACTTCGCTCTCTAACCTTGAACTTGGAAAATTCGCTAGTTTTACACCATGTTTTTACACTAGACAGTCTCATTCGAAACCGCACGTTCTGCATGCAATTTCATTTCTAGATACAGTGCCAAGGTCGAACGTGTACCTACTACAAGAAACTATGAAAAAACCGCATGTCAAAGTCTAGTGTTGGACCTACGCGGAGTGTAAAGATAATAACCACAGGCGATGGGCTAGACATAAAAGGTAAAGAGGGCGAGAAATATGATGTTGCTCTGGAAGAAGGTGATATACAGGTGGTATTGCTCTGGGACAGGGTGTTCGATAAGCAGGCGAGAAATATGGTATTGCTCTGGAACAGGGTGATAAACAACTTACCGGCACGTGCATGGCCTCTACCCAATCAGCGTTCGAGTTGACTGTTATGCTTTCCTGGTTTGGCGACTGTTTCAATTTTCATCTAGTACAATCTAATCCAATTTTCTCTCTTGTTTGACTTGTTGGAAAGTTTGCGCTGCTGTTTGTTTGTGTATGGCGGCGTTGAGTTTCAATATCTATCGCGGTCAGTCCGAGCATGTGTTATCTGGGAGATCAGGCAATATTGCGTGCTGTTTCTGGGCGTGGTCTAAGCGTGCCAATTCTGTCAAAACAAGTGCGTAGTGATGTTTGGTTCTAGAGTTACATCGTAGAGCGAGTGCATAGTGACGTTAGTTTCTAGAGTTATACATCGTAGCAAGTGCTTAGTGACTGTTGATTCTACAGTGCGTTTCAGTCCTCTGAATTTTCGACTTAGCTAATTAGCTTGTGAAAGAAAGGTCGCACAGAGTCGACAAACAGACCGTTGTGATGCTCTTGTCTTTCGGTTATCATTGTCGTCACTAGGCACTTGTACGATGAGCAATAGTCTCTAGGCTCTTGTTTGGCATTTTGGCAGAAACGGCACGCCATAGGGCAATGACTATACGGTATGTGTGCAATAACTAACCTATGCGGGCACTGGGTCGATCGAATATTGATATTATTGCACGGTTTACGAGAGCGTTCATTGCATTCGGTATCAGGCGCCTAGATGCACGGCCAAACGAGAAAGGAGTTTGCTCTGGCTGCGACATTTAACATTTGTTAGGAACTCTAGAAGACTCATGAGCTATCATGCCACTAAGAACGACAGCTACCGCCAGAAAGTAAATCTCTGATGTAGTAAATAGTATATATATATATATATATATATATATATATATATATATATATATATATATCATGTAGAGGGCAGAAGGGGTTGCTGCAACCTTACTAGACCCTCAGGAGGTACGCGCCTGGTCTAGGAGCTGTACGTGCCGGCTACTATGGAAGTGTTAGTATATCAGAATGGGAATAGAGTCTCACACACTGTCTAAAATCTCGGGAGGGTAGATCGAGAGACACTTTACACGATACGATATCTCCTACCTGCATGCGTGCATAGAGTGTGCGTAACTCTATAGCGTGCATTGATACCTACACGACGGACCATGCAGCAGTCTAGTACAGTAACAGCTAGTGTGCGAATTAGGACTTGCAAACTTACTAATAGCTAATTAGAGGAGAGCTGTCTGTGGGTGTTTAAAAGCGTATACATATCTAGATATATGAGTCACATGCAGAGCCACCGAATTTTTCTCGCGCCCGCTGAACCGATCGAGGTAGACAGTAGAAGTGTCCAGTCTCCAGAGTTCATTTGGGACGACGCGATGTCTTGCCGATCGAACCCGCCTCCATGCCCTCGCGCTCGAATTTTTCTAGATAGAACGACGCGTATATTGTAGAAATCTATAGAGCATGTCTATGCGGTTATAGTGACTAAATTGTTGCTTTAATTAACAGCGCAAGGTCTAGATCCCGATCCAGAATCTATCGTTCAGCCCGTCAACATTCACAGTTCCGATCTCGCTCATCTGCTAAAAGATGGTATGAAGGCGTGGCGCTTCGACATCGCAGCTCGCCGATGCGGGTCGGCTCGAGTCAATCTCAACCCGTTTTTCATGAGTCTCGGAGACTACGTCGTTGTCTACGGTCTGGACGCAAACGGACAAGCAATCGGAGTAGAGAGAATCGGAGGAAAAGGATGGCGCGGTCAAGGTGAAGTGAACAGTCGTCGTCTGTGGGCCGAACAGATCGTCGTCGAGCTACACGCGACATCTCCATCTTCTCACTTTAGCTTGACGTACGTTCACTACGCTGACTGTTATATAGATCATAGTAAAGTGAGCAAACCCGACACGTATTGCGCTCTGGCTGACTGGAAGAACATGGCTTGTTTCTCCAGCGTTCCTAAGATCTACGAACTCGGTCCATCTGTCTTTAGACTGCGCGTCGTTAGAAACGGTACGGCAGGTAGTTGCACCGCGTGGAAATCCGGTAGGGAGGGACGATTTGTCTCGAATAATCATTGTCTTCCCGATCAGACTGTAGTAAGCACTGGCGAGCTGGACTACAAGTACGACACGACCACGTGTGACGGTCATACCGGTTCTGCAGCCGCCGTCTATAATGCAGACACATTGATTAGTACGGATGCTACACTCGACTTTACTGTCTTCACTGTAAAGGAAGATCTTTCATCGGTGAAGTGTCTAGTCCGCTCGACGACGATGCCAACTACAAGCGATAGAATCCTAATCATTCACCATCCAGATGGAGACTACAAGAAGATCTCGTTCAAGTCTACAACCGACGTTGGCGGATTTTGCATAATACAAGCGACGTGTAGAAACAACCAAACGACCTGTTACAACTGTGATACCAGTGAAGGCTCGTCGGGCTCTCCTGTGATCTACAAAGCGTCGTCAGGCGTCCTATCCGTCTTCGCACTTCACTTTGGCCACTACACAGGTCCGACCGAATGTCCGAACTACGGAACCAAGATACAGTACGTCAAAGACCTGGGAACTTGTCCGTAGTCACCGAGCAACGCTTGGGTGGCGCTACCGTGAGCAGCAGAGAAGCTAACGTTTTGTTTCGGTTAGCTAGTCTTGTCCACGTTTTTGAGTAATAGTTACCTAGGTAAGTTACCGCAACTGCTCGAACGGTTTGGTGTTTGCTGTACCAGATGAGAAGTGTTTTGCTGATCGATAGTAGTAGCTCGTTAGCATTTTAGCGTAATGTTGCTGTTGAAAGGTAATAAGATCGAACTGAGTTGCATTGACTACATCGCGTACATCAACGGTTGCTAGGGGCGACGCTACTAACACTAGCATTTTACAAGATGTACAGTCGCCGCGTTCAACACTTGGTTTGCGCTAATTAATCATAACACCCTGCTGTGCTAAACGCGAAGTGTGTTTTCACACGTTGAGCTTGTCCAGTTGTAGGCTCGAGTGTCCAGTCGGTCATCTCTCCTGCGGCGGAGCCTAGGTAAAGTTGCCTCTAATTAGTCAATAGCTATGTGAACTCTAGCGGAATGAAACTGATTGTATCATGTACTCAAGCTACGCTACTCAATTCCCTCGCAAGAATTGAAACGTCTTCCGACCGCTTTCCAGGACCACATGTGATAGAACAGCAACGGCTGCTCGAATCTACGGATGCGACAACGTCTTTCACTACAGAATTCCGCAAGGCGTGCTGCAAATTCGATTTGCTCAAAAAAACTGTCAGACCAACACAAAGGAGAGCAATCTTCTTTGATTCATTGCTGTGTACGCAATATGAATAAACCGGAATGTTTTGACAAGCACTAACCTCAGCTAGACCCAGCGCTAACCTTTCATTTCGGAAGGCTGAGTGGAAAACGCGGATCCACGCGATTCCACGTCCAATATAAATTTGGACATCTCAGATTTAGACCGCTCCGCTGCTGTTTCTTTCGTTTTAGAGTACGCAGACAGTTGCACCTCTAGATAGAAGCTATGTAAGTTAGCAGTAGAGCTTTGTAGCACCGTACATTATTGTTGTAGCTGTAAATTACTAGTTGCTTCATTCTTTCTATCAGCATTCCAACTCACAAACCGGTGTTCCTAAAGGTGTACGACGCGTGACAAGCTCACCACGCTGTCAGCGTTCCAGAATACTTAATTAATTAATAATCTTCATCGTGGCGATGGGTGACGAGGAGTATAGCTTTAGCTAACCTCTAGCTGTGGTCGCCGTCGGTCAAGTTTTTATATGTCTTACAACTATGAAAACGCCCTAACGTGTGCCTAGCTAGAGTTACACCACAGTTGGCTTTAGCAACTACTAGAATTAGGTGTAGCTACATACGACGTACGTTCCCTTTCACAGCTTTCTCTGTTTGGCGCTGCGACATGGTGAGGGCGCAGTACGGGCGGTAGATGGCTATAGAACGTGATAAACTCGATCTGCAAGCAGGAAAGTCTTTCAGAAGCTCTGTAGACGCATGCGCGATTTTGTTACTTGTATCTGTGTTACTACGTGTACTCACTGTAGAAAATATCGAACGACAAATTTCAATCAGAACAGTTACTGACACCAGAATCAACCATTGAAATTTGATCTTCTACCTCAGCCAACACAAGTAGCCTAGCAGGCCCGGATCCAGGAATTTTTAATAAAAAGAGGAGGTTGACCTGGTAGCAGTTATCTATAGCATTACTAATTTTCTTTTCTTTTCTAATGAAATGATATAAAATTATTGAACCACACCTATTTGAAAAGAGGGGATTGAAACCCCTTGAACCCTCCCTCTGGATCCGGGCTTGCATAGAGATATGCGCTCTAGTTAGAGATCTCCCATCTCAGTAGATCGTCTTCGCGAAAGAAAATGAGACCGGT
>NC_085090.1:8088317-8090817 GCF_963422355.1 Corticium candelabrum
GGTGGAGAGGAGAGGCAAAAGGGGTAGAGAGGAGAGGAAAAGGGGGTGACAAGGAGAGGGAAGGGGGTGGTGAGGGAGAGAAAGGGGTGAGGGGGAGAAAGGAGTGAGGGAGAGAAAGGGGTGAGGGAGAGAAAGGGGTGAGGGGGAGAAAGGGGTGAGAGGGAGAAAGGAGTGAGAGGGAGAAAGGAGTGAGGGAGAGAAAGGAGTGAGGGAGAGAAAGGGGTGAGGGAGAGAAAGGAGTGAGAAGAGAAAGGGGAGAGGAGGGAAAGGGAGTGAGGGAGGTGAGAGAAAGAAAAGAGTTGGAAGAAAGAGAAGAGTAGGAGGGTGTGTTTTTGTGCATGTGTTTAATAAAGGTGTTGATTTAGGGTACTAATACAGCAGTGTTACGGAGATACAAACACTTCGATTGGCTACACGAGAGACTAATGGAGAAGTTTACGTTGATGTCAATACCTCCTCTGCCGGACAAACAATATGCAGGCAAGTCGTGTGCAACGTTGTGTCTCCGACTGTGCATGTGCCCGCCTATTGTTGTGCTTTTCTATCGTAAACAGAATGCTTTGCCTGCTCTCCTCCATATTCAGTTGTTGATCCCGTCTATTATTGCTTGCGTACTTGCCCATTCATCATTTTGTTTATCTTTGGGTTCATCTGTCGTTTGCTTGTGTATTCTTGTATGTTTGTGGGTGTTTATATTTTGTTGATATGTATGTTTGTATGTATGTTTGTCTGTGCATCTGTTTGTCTGTCCGTCTGTCTGTCTTTCTGTCTGTCTGTCTGTCCGTCCGTTTATATTGTGTATTGTTAACATGTTTCAGTATGTACGTGATTGTATGTATGAGACTGCACACAACATGTTGCTTGTTAGTTTGGTAAAAAAATAAAATTTTCTGTGGATTTTTCTTTAGGTCGGTATGGAGAAGAGTTTGTAGAAAAGAGACGAGAAAAGCTTCAGATGTGGCTGAACCGAGTAGCCAGACATCCGGTAGTATCACAATGCCACGTGCTCCATCACTTTCTGACGTGCGGAGAAAACGAAAAGGTTTGCAGTGTGCTGCATGTGATATTAGAAAAACAATGTTGTTGGTAGTGATGCACGCAGATCGGCCATTTGTGTGTGTGTGTGTGTGTGTGTGCATGTGTGTGTGTGTGTGCATGTGCGTGCATGTGTGTGTGTGTGTGCACATGCGTGTGTGCCTCTGTAGCAACCACAGACAATGAACAAATAGTCAACACAAACTGCCGATGTTCACAAAAGTCCTTTTCATCATAACACTCTAATGCATGTTTACAAATCAAAGGCTCTTGTTGGAAATGAACAATCAAAACACACAACGCTCAATCATTCTTGTGCTTCGCCAACTTTATATGAGAAGTCAATATTTCGCTGAGCAACTAACATGTCTTGTCCGTTTTGAATCTCGCCATTTGTAGCATGCAGTGTAATAGAATTATTGATGACATGCAACAACAGTTGCTACCTTGTAGATACAAGTATACATGCACATGCATGATGTCTGCACATGTGCCTGTCTGTACACGTATTTGTATTTGTTTGTCTATTGTCCGTCTTGTTTGTTTGTCTATTGTCCATCTTGTTTGTTTGTCATCTTGACTGTTTTGCATCTGTCTATCTCTGCTACATTATTTTGAACACTCAACTGTTTTGCAAGGATTGGAAAGCCGGTAAGAGAAGAGCAGAAAAGGACGACCTCGTAGGCGCAGCATTTTTCTTTACTATTCAACACCCACCAGGCCTGGTAATAGAAATGAGGTAACACATATGCTGTCATGTGTATGTCATAGTGTACACACACACACACACACACACACACACACACACACACACACACACACACACACACACACACACACACACACACACACACCACATTATATAGTAGTGGTGTGATGTAGTGACCAGCAAGTCGAACAATTTGGCAAGTTCAGTCGACAGATGGACGAGGCGGTCATGTCGCTGCGTGACAAAATGACAAACCATTGTGAAAAGTGTTCAGGACGTAAGCTGATAGTCAAACACGACAATGAGAATAAATAAGTAATATTAATGTTAATATCAACAATTGAGCCGATGTCACTGTGTGTGCCATTTGGCTTGCACTTTATAAATTCATTTGTACAATCAGATATGCAGTCAATCACGTGCAAACGCCACGTGACATTATTCAATGGTTTATTTATTAATTATTATTTATTTATTTATTTATTTATTTAATATTTGAGTGCTTGTGTTCGAAATGGGTGTTACACTGTATGTGATCCATGTAATGTTGGTGCATATCGTACATTTAATTCTTTTTGTGTATTTGTTCAGCTTTCAAACGCGAATATGAGAAAATCGGAATGGTGATAGGCAACTTGGGAAACTGCTTTGTGGAAGATACTGGAAATTGTACGTGTTTCAAGCGTGTTGTAGATTTGATATCAACATGGATGGTTTTGTGTGTGTGTGTGTGTGTGTGTGTGTGTGTGTGTGTGT
>NC_085090.1:8095817-8100817 GCF_963422355.1 Corticium candelabrum
TGACGCATCTGTTGCGTCGGTTGGCACGGTGGACTTCAGTGTGACGGCTGTGAACAAATTTTCAAGCCCTCACGATTTTGTTTTCTTCGATTTCCGAAGAATTTCGGTCAAGTCGATGAGTCCTGTTGAAGGGGGCGTGTCCAGAAAGGGCGTGGTCACTATAAGTGGAGAGGGTTTCTACCCGTCGGGAGAGACGGCGTGTTTGGCGAGCGGTGTGAGGTTGTCGAGTGCTGTCTTTCTCAATAGTTCGGCTCTTCGATGTGACATTCCGCCCGTTTATGTGTCGATGCGAGTGTCAATCAAGGTCTCGTTGAATGGTGGAGATTCGAGTGGGATTATACCTGCAAACGACTCGGTCACCACCCTGACGTTTTACTACGATGCTCCACGATTGCTCAGTGCCGTTTTTTCCGGATCACTGTCTGAGATATCGCTGGAGTTCAACACGAAAGTCGAGATCGGTGGTGAAGATGAGACAAATTCGGGTCGAAATCCTGACTGCAAGACGATTCTCGATGATCAAAGTTATAGGTTAGTCGGAGGCGACAATGCATCGTGTCACTGGGCAACACAACAGCAGAGACGAGTCGTCGTCTCTCTTCCTTCAACAGCGAGAGTTCTTATCGGATCAACGTTGACTCTACGGGGTGAAAACGTGAGAGTTCGTTGGCAGTTGTTCTCTCGTCTTGCAAGAGGAAATACGATCGTGATCGTTCCATTCGACGTGCAACGTCCGGTTGCCATCATTGAAGGCCCGTCTCTCATTCCGGTCTGTGGAAACGTGACGATAACGGGAAGGAATTCTCAAACAGTCGGATATGCACCACTCAATTTCAAATGGTGGATCTCAAGCTATGATACTAATGACGTACCCGATTTGAGCATATACGACGTCAGCACGTTGGACGTTCCATCTAATTGGTTTAGATCGAACGTAACGTATGCAGTCCATCTCATTGTGAGCAGTCACCTCGGGTTTATCAGCAAGGCGGCCAACTACACTTTAACAAAGGCCACATCGTCTGTTCCGGTTATCGAGATACTTGGACCATTAGAGAGAACTATTTACTGCTCTGACGATCTCTTCCTAGAGAGTGACGTCTCCTTGCCGTTGTGTAATCATCAGACATCCATTCGTGGCTATCAATGGATACTGACGCTCAACAATCAGTCAGTCCCGTTAGACTCGATTATTAGCAACACGTTAGTTCTTAGAATCCCATCTGGAACTCTTGCCTGTAATCACGTATACCACGCGTGGTTATCCGTCCGCAGCTCGAATCGTTTACATCAAAGTGACCGCATCACCGACTCCTCGTTGGTCATCATAGAAACCAGGGAGAAAGAACTAGATGCACGTATAGTGGGCGGTACTGCCTGGTCGATATCACAACTACAGGTGTTTCGTTTGGACGGTTCTCTCTCACTCGACCCGAACGGTGACGACGATGCCAATTATGAGTGGGACTGTGTCATATACAATACTACATCACCATGTGTTAACGCATCGTCAGGTTATGTGCTAATGTTTCCAGACGACAGCTTCGCCTACGATGAGCCTGTCGACCTCAATCCTCAGCAATCATACACAATCACTTTGAACTACACAAAGATTGGCCGTCTGTTCAGCATCTCACAAGCAGTCATCACCATCACTGACGACCCTGAAGAAGTCCCTGTAGTTGGCATTGTCCCACCCGCTAACATACAGTCCATCAATCCATCAGAGCAGGTCACACTCCAAGCATACGTTGACAGTTATTTTAATACGACAATCAAATGGTCAAGTCCGTCAGACCTTCCCGGATACGGACGCCTCAATATGACCGATCCGAATGTAATATCAACTCCCAATCAATATCAACTCGTTTCCAGTATTTCCAAACTGTCAACAGAAAGTGGAGACCTTAGAAAATATCTTTTAGTCACCAGTGAAGACGACGACGATTTACGAAGTGTTTACTTGTCTATACTACCTGATTCACTACGGCCTGGTATTCCATATCGATTTCGAGTGACAGCAACCAATGAGTTTGGCTCAAATTTTGCGGAAGTGACCATCAAGACTGCTCCCGTTCCATCAGGCTGTCACGTCATCGTTGAGCCACCGATAGGCCAAGCGCTTGACACATTCGTGATACAAGCCGTTGGATGTGTGGTGGAGCCAACTCGATATCCGTTGATCTATCGTTATGGCACAAAGAGAACGAACGACGACGAGATTGAGTGGCTCGGTGGCGTAACATACAGAAGCAGTCTGGCGTCTCTATTGCCAGTCGGAAATCGAGACGACGGATTTGAATTGTTGGTGTTTGCTCGGGTTGAAGACAATCAAGGTGTGCATCAGACGTTCTCATCTACAGCCATCATCAACGACAGCAACTCGACTAATCTCACTCTACACGAAGCACGAATCGCGACCAAAGCGGCTACACACTGGCGTTCAGCTCTTCGTAGTCTACAGGCCGTTCTATCAACGATCAATGCCGATCCCACTCGATTCGTACCAGAACAAGTTGATTCGTTCAAGTCAGTGAGCGTCGGTGTTCTCAACGATCTGTCCACTCATTCGATTCCAAGACAAAAGGGTGACCTAATGCAACTGCTAGTAATCCTACAAGAGTTGACCGAAAAAACTGACGCCAACAACGTGGCTGATGCGAATACTAAGACGGTAATATCTCTTGTGGAATCCGCAGTGTCTGACGTCGTTAACTCAGACGTAGAGAATCATTTTGATGCTGGTTTCTCGGCGCACGAAGGTGCACAGGTATTGACCATCTACAGCAATCTGTTACCAGACGAACACAACGACGTCGTACAAAATCAAGTAACAGAGAGTCTACGGCGAGTGGTAGACAAGGTGGGCTTCGGTATGTGTAAACAACAGACGTACGGTAGCGTGAAGGAGTCGGCCGTGTTTGGTCTCGGTGCATTGGAGACGTCGATTTCAACACCACTTGGTCAACACCGCGTCGGCTGCTCTCTCGAAACAACAACTAACTGCAATATCAACGACGATGACAACCTACTGGTTGACTACGATTCATCTCTTTCTCGTGGATACTTAACCTGGAGTTGTCACAACAACGAAACGTGCAACGGTGTGTGCACTGTCTCTGCACACATCACTGCAAATCTCTTCCAGACTCCTTCCGTTCACGATCCTGTTCACAAGAGTGACACCATTTCGCTCTCTCTGCTCGATCCAAAGTCAGGAGAAGAGCTGGAAATCGGGAATTTGGACGAGCCAGTTGTGTTTACTCTCAAGTTGACGGTGCCGAGCGAACGAAACGGGGAAGTACAATGCGTGTATAGAGACGAGGAGCTGGATAGAATGAGTACAGACGGATGTGTCACTCGATTGGTAAGTCAACAGTCGTACACACCAACTCATGTACTTGCTTGTTTATCTGGTGATTTTCCTGCTTGGTTTTCCTTCATATTTACCTTCGTCTATCACCCAATTCTTCCATCTACATGCTCGTCCATCTTGTCGTCTCGTTCTGTCTGTCTTTGTCTCATTATTCACAACTACATGACTGTCCTGTCTTTATTCCAGGATGATGGTGTATCAGACACGGACGTATTACCAATCGGATCACCTGTCTACTGCGAATGCAACCACTTGAGTGTATTCCTTGTTGTCGAGCAATGTCCACCAGGTTTCTATGGTAACCAGTGTGAACACAGTAAGCCACTTCAACTGACACTTTGTGACATCATTAATTGGTTTTACTGTCGTAGAATGCCCGCAGGGTTTGTGGGGAATTGATTGTTCAAAGTCTTGCGATTGCAACTCAAGGGGCCCTTGTTACCATGTCGACGGGCAATGCGACTGTCAGAGTGGATGGATAGGAGAACGTTGCGATACAAGTGAGTTGTGTTGGCCTAGCAAGCAGCTTCTGTGTTTACTCTATACGGGGGGGGGGGGGGGGGGGGGTGAGGCTAAATCATTAAAAGACTAAAGTTGTTGGGAGAGTTTGACGGTTGCCACACAAACTTTACACAAAAACTGAAAACTAAATCAATAATTCGCCTTCCATTTGGAAACAAAGACTTAGTGAGAGGACAACAATTATACTGTAAACGACAAATATTGCGTCTTGCAACAGTTTCGTGTCAAAGTCTACCAAGACATTGTTTGCTTTGAAGAATTCTTGTCAGTACCTAGTACTGTAGTGTATTACAGTATCAGTAGATGTATGCTAGTGACATTTGGGCGGAAGACACCTGGTTGAGGTGTGTGTGTGTGTGTGCATGCGTGTGTGTGTGTGTGTGTGTGTGTGTGTGTGTGTGTGTGTGTGTGTGTGTGTGTGTCCAGTGTGTGTGTGTGTGTGTGTGTGTGTGTGTGTGTGTGTGTGTGTGTGTGTGTGTGTGTGTGTGTGTGTGTGTGTGCGCGCGCGTGGATGTATGTATGTGTGTGTACTACTTCTTTGCCACTGACATGTCAATGACATACATAGTCTTCTGTATATTTGCTACACGCAATGTCCCTGATCAGATGACTTAGCTGGCGCAATCCTCGCCTTACTGGCATGCGACTGAAAGCAAACACTCGCTCTTGAAGACTTCCAAACGCCAATGAAACTCAGACAGAAGCTAATACTGACTTGAGTACTATTTACTTGTATGAGAGTAAATCAGTATACTAGATCAGTGTCATCAACATGTGCTTTGGACTCCAGCACAGCGCGTATTACTTACACAAAAAGCTTGTCAAAAATTCATTTTAACAAATTACAAAAAAATTTTGTTAGACAAAATATTTGTCGTTTACAGTAGTTAGACATGCTATTAAACAAGATGATACTAGAGTATGATGATACACCAGCCCTTCCTATTACGAATGGTGATGACACTTACATAACTGAGAGAACGCGTTGCTTATTGTTTAGGTTGTGTTGAAGGGTTTTGGGGCAAAAACTGCTCGACAGTTTGTGATTGTCAGAATGGAGCTGCGTGTTCCCCTGAAACTGGGACGTGTACGTGTGCAGAGG